>NC_051222.1:2709161-2821661 GCF_015220715.1 Pygocentrus nattereri | reverse complement strand
AGCGTCCCTCTGAAGCCAGCTGGTCCACTGACTCCTCTGACTGTATTTGCAAACCCTCATTACTTTTCCGCTCTTCCATCCCCCCTCCCAGCTCCGGGACCTGCTCTCTAAGAGGTCCTTTATTCTGGCCCACGGCGACCAGGTGACCACAGGATGTTGTCGAGAGGTTTCCCAGCCGTCTCGCCGCAGGAACTTCCTCTTTGACGGCCACAGCTGGCCAAGTGTGTGTGCAAGTGTGTGGAAAACACACTCTTGAGCTCGAGCTCATCACCGACAAGTCAGCAATGGTGCTATTCTTTAAGAAGTGTCGAGTTAAGGACTTCAAATTTGAATAACTGTCCGAAATGTTAGGAGTTCTTCAGGCACCAATCTCTCTCAACCCTGGTCCTGGAGGCCCACTGCCCTGCACATTTTAATGCTTTTCCTGCTTTAACACACACACTTTAACTCAATACTGGGGTGCTGTTGGGCTGATTAGGTGTTTTGGAGTCAGGAAAACACTAAAAAGTGCAGGGCAGTGTTGAGGAACAGTGACTTCGCCGATTGACTACATTTGAGGGAAGAGAGGATTTCAATTCGATTTTTTGCTGAACTGTTGCTTTAAGGGCCCAAAGGTGCCCAGTTTGACGCTCTCAAAGACCCATTTAGTCCCCACACCCCCTCTCTCGGCTGGTGTTTCCTCAGGAGGATATCCACACAGCAGCTTCTCACACAGTTGGCCTTCGCTTTGCTCTTTTTGTGCGAGGCTAACACAGTGCGGCTCGCTGTTGGGTCCAGCTTTGCCTTTTTAATCAGGCTGGAATGCCTGGTGAAAGGAATCCTGTTTGACTTGGTCACCTTCCAGAAAATCCCTGCCTCCGTCCCCAAGAGCAGACGACACCGCCGGCTTAGCTTCTTCTTTTCCTAAAAAATCTGATATGGAAATTCAATGGATGTTCCATATTCCAGGCATCGGCGGTGCGATGTGAACTTCCTCGTATAGGATTCCACCCAAATCATTGAAACAGTGTACAGTGTGGTCGAGGGTCGGTCTTACTTTTAAAGCCCAGCACGTATGGTTGTGTGCAAAAGTTTGTGCACCCCCGGCCAAGCAACATATTTTGCTCATTTCCGCTGGTTCAAGTGAAAAGAAGTAAACACAACTTCAGTAATCTATTTAATATGCATACCTACTTTACATTCGATTAACTTATAAACCTAAAAAATATATAGAATATAAAACAGTCATTGTTATTGAATGCTGTGCAAAAGTCTGAGGTCCCTTTATATTAATATTAATTCCCAGTCAAAATGGCCATAAGTTATTATTATTTTCAGAGGAAGTTAATGGAACAACATTTTTTTCTAAGTCATTTTTGACCATTTCTACGAATTCAGTCATTATGACATTTCAAAATATGGCAAAAAATGAAAAACATAGATTTTCTTCCGTCTGATCTATAAGCATTTAATTTGTCTACTCTTACTTTTGTGCAGTCCATTATTGCCACTTTAACTCTTAACTCTAAAATTTTAATCACAACCAGTTAAACACAGTTGAGTCCTCCTCAACTTCTTCAGTTGGAGAACATCAAGCTGCTTCAGATCTGAAAACATCCACAGGTGTTTCTGTCCATCCTTCCACTGTGAGAAGACCACTCAGCGCTGTGGGTCTGAAAGGACGTGTAGCTGATCAAGAAGAACCTCACTGAGAAAAGGAGACGGACACACCAAACAAAGAAGCTGAGCGATGGACTGACCACCCCAGAGTCCAGAACTCAACACCACTGAATGGGTTTGACTTCAGAACTTCACTTCAGAAAATGATCAACCAGCTTCTTAGACTGAGCTTTGGAGGTGTGGAAATATAGGACTTGTAGTTTTCTTTCCTGAAAAAAACTGAAGCTGTAATAAAGGTAAAGAGTGAACACAGTAAATACTTTAGACAAATGCTAATATATTTCATGACTGATGCTTCTAAATTTTTCTGTAAAATATATTTTCTGTGATGTTTCCACTGAAAAATGAACAGCTTGACTAAATCATTTCATTTTAAACTCCAGCGAAGATAAGAAGATAACCAAAGCAAAACAACCACAAACACAGCATATTAATGTCAATATTTGTTTGTTTTGTTTTGGTTGGTTTGGTCTTGTTTGGTTTTATGAATTGCACTTGTCACTCTCATTCATAAACAGATGGGGTACAAATGTACACACCTTAACAAAAAGGGTTGGCTAAGTTTTTTTTTACTAGTCTAGAAGAAAATAATCAAATAGGACAATATTACTGCTGCTACACTACAATGTGACATAACATTGCTGTTGCGTTTATATGGTCGTTGTTGTTTGTCTATGACATAAATGCAAATTAATTTCCCCACAAGTTGCTACAGCTACTCATACAAGCCCTCCAGAAAGTTAACATTAGTGGCTAATCACAAAGGAGGCTTTGTGCGGTGGGACGTTGCACCTGCGTTCGTTTTTGCAGGCGATACCTCTGGCAGAAGAGGCTCCGGCTGTACTGCAGAGCGAAAGGAATCCCAGGCATCTCTCTGTCCAACATCTTTCATACCATTCACAAATTTCTTTCTTCGGGGGGCCGGCGAAGAGAGACACCCACCGCTGACATTTCTGGCATGCGTATTTATGTACATTTCAACACTTCAGGGTGAAGGCCTCGATGAAAATGTTTAGCTAAGGGAACACTCTTGGCCTCCGGGGTAAATACATGATTAGCAGTGTTTGTTAGAGGAGTCCTACTTGCCTGGGGATGCCCCAGTGGAGGAGGGTCACACCTGCGCCCCGTAACCCGAGCCCAGCGCCCCCTCATACTTGTGTGACAGGCTCTGAGATAGATTTCCTGGGTGCTGTTCCGACACGGCACACTGTTAAAGGATTGCCTTTAAAGGATTGTTACATTTGACAAATTACCAAAGCATAGATACACTGACCAGGCATAACAAGATGACCATTGTCCACTTTATCAGCTCCACTTACTGTATAGCTGCACTCTGTAGTTCTACAGTTACAGACTGTAGTCCATCTGTTTCTCTGATACTCTGTTACCCTGTTCTTCAGTGGTCAGGACCCCCATGGACCCTCACAGAGCAGGTACTATTTGGGTGGTGGGTCATTCTCAGCATGGCAGAGGTGGTGGTGCGATAGTGTGTGTTGTGCTGGTGCGAGTGGATCAGACACAGCAGAGCTGCTGGAGTTTTTAAACACTGTGTCCACTCACCGTCCACTCTATTAGACACTCTTACCTTGTCGGTCCACCTTGTAGATGTAAAGTCAGAGACGACAGCTCGTCTGCTGCTGCACAGTTTGTGTTGGTCATCCTCTAGTCCTTCATCAGTGGTCACAGGACGCTGCCCACTGGACGCCGTTGGCTGGATGTTTTTGCTTGGTGGACTATTCTCAGTCCAGCAGCGACACTGAGGTGTTTCAAAACTCCAGCAGCTAATCCATGCTGGTTTGGCGCTGGTTTATGATGGTCATCATGATGGTCATCATGGTCATAATTGTTGACCAGCATACCAGCATCCCAAACACAACATATGCTGGTTTTGGTGGTGACCAGTCATGCTGGTTTTTCTAGCAGGAAAATGTCCTAAACAAACAAATCCTCGCTGTTAGAGCAAAAGTCTGTATCTCCAAAAAACATTTAGAGGAGCTTTAACTGAACAGAAGAAGTTCATTTTGGACCATTTCTGTTGGTCTTGAATTGTTCAGTGTAAAGGGCAGCGACGCCTTTCAAATGACATGAAAAATGAAATGTCAGAAATGGATCTGGTTTCGTTCCAACAACAGTGATTCCATAATTGGAGACCATTACAATGTTACCATTTTTTGGCTCTCAGGAAAGAATTTTCCCACAAAAAATCGGAGCTCTTCTAAACGATCTGAGGATCTTTGACCTTCTGCTCTCTGGGATTTGCCGCCCAGTCAGAAAACTGGAGCCCAAAGCAGAAAAGCTTGTTTTCTTCTTTTTTGGGGGGAAACCATACTTGGGTTTCTGAACTGGCCCCTCAGTGTGGAAATCTGTGTGAGATTAGGTCTAAAAATAAACCAGCGAGGAATGCGTTTGTGTGTGCTGATATTAGGAGCAGCTTTCCCCCACAAGATGTTTCTTGGCACGATGGGACGGACCTCCCAGCTACCCGCAGATCCGGGAAGGCACCTCCAAATCCTCGAGGAAATTGCTGGTTTGATATAATAACCTGACAGGAAATCACTCTAAAAGACGTACTTGCGTATATGTGTGTGTATCAGTTAGCGCTCTTCAGAGCTCTTCTTTGACGCCTGAGGCCTTCTGGTCAAATGCTTGACCAACCAGACCTTTATTGACTGACGCCTACAGTGAAATTTTGCCAAAAAAGAAATACAATTACCTGCATGTAGTTGAGCAACCATGCAGTAAGGAACCTTGGGAGGAACCAAGGCTCACAAGGGGCAACCCATCCTCCTCTGGTCAGACTACCTACAGAGCTATTATACTACTAATATTAATAGCAGCAGTATTAGTAGTAGTAATAGCTAGGAGTCCACGAGAACTTCAATGTAGGGTGGGCAGCTAGTCCAAGGCAAGTGGTGGTAACTGGGGCGTGGGCAGCTGGTCTGAAGCAGGTAGCAGGACAGCTCGACAGTCAATTCATCCATCAGTGGGTGTTCATTTAAGGCATGTGCTGGTGTTCAGGATGTCTAATAGACTCAACTATGTGGTTTCACACACTGTATGATGCACTGTTATATATAAACATGGACTAAAGTACATTAGCATGTTCAAAAACAGCAGCAGCTGCGATCTTGAAGCCTGAACTCGTCTGTCCTTTGTTTATTTGTATTGGTTATACAGTGTCAGCAACCAGAAAACTAGGGTTGCTTAACTTCCAGAGAAAAAATGCCCCAAAAAAGTCAAATATAAACTTCAAACAGATAAACTTCATGAAAAATTTCCAAATCAAACGCACGTTTTATCTCCAAAAATGTAAGTTGTTGCTAGGCAACACAGCTTCTAAACATCATTGTCACTTAGATCTTTGATTCAAAAGCATTTTTATGTTATTTAGTCTCTCAAAAATCATCAAAAATAATTTTGTTAGAAAAGTTTTTCGATTTTTGTGTGTATCCTATTAACTTAGCTTGCAAATGTTGACTTTTGAGGTACAAACTCGTCAATATTTTAAAAAGAATGTTAATATTTCTTTTTATGTGTTGTATAAGATTGGACCCACGATCCCAAGCAATTAGAAAGGCAAATAATAATCATTAATATTGCAAACAGAGAAAGAAGCATGACTAGATCTTTAACTCATGTTTAGAACTTGCCTATCTTTATATGTTAAATGGATTAAAGGCCTTTCCATGTTCCAAAGGGTGAAGAACTGCAGTCAGTAGCGCCGCATGAACTGGACAGTCCAGGCCGTGTTAGGCCCACATGCGCAGCCATGGCATCAATATTAATCTCTCGGATATGCAAATCAGTGACGTTGCTTGCAAACGATTGCAATGAACTTCTTCCGTTTCGTCTACATTAATTAAGCCATGCAGGTTTTTTCTTTCTTCAAAATGTTGACAAACCAGCACTTTGTACACCCACCAAAGCACTTTTTCCCCCAGCCCAACAAACCAGAATCCGCTCAGTTTTGGTGAGACAACCATTCTGGCAACACTGGAAACCACATTAATGCGTTTTAGTACGTCTGTTCTGTTTCGCTGAACTCTCGCTTTATGAAACTGACGCAGTGGAAAATTGTGGGGGGTTTCAACGTGATGCCTAAACGGGGCTTCAGTTCATGAGAAATTTACGCTGCACGGCGTTCAGACAGAGCCGAGCTGCTAAAGCTGTGTATGCGAATGCACCCGGACATGGCTAACAATGTACTGCTATAAATGCACCTGGTTTCAGAGACGTAGCCATGGGTTTTCACTTCCACGGTGATGTCACTGACCCACTAAAGCCTGCAAACAAACAGGCAAGCGCTAGCAAACACACGCTAGCTGCGGCGCTAGCTCCAGCTGCCGTAGAACCATCAGCGCGAATCCATAAAACGATGGTTTCTTCTACAACTTTGAAGGTTCAGCGGTTGATAAAGGTCTGTAATCTGTGGCCTATTGTTTTGCAGAGCGCAGGGGCGATACGTGTTCATACAAAAGCAAAAGCCGCCCACTCAGACAGAGTTCGAGGCTGTAGCTCGTGCGTGGGCAGTGAGTTCCTGTCACTGTGGTAACAGCTTCAGCGGCTGAGGAGAACAGCAGTGCATGGTGTGATGTGTTGTCGTTGGTGCCCCGGAGAGCGAGCTTTGGCCTCTAAATCATCGCAGCATCTCACAGAGTTCATTCACCGCTGTGAAAAAGTAATCACACCCCCCCCCCCTCCCCTAAATTGTCTCAAACCTTCAAATAAAACGAAATGCTGTTTTTGGATGTACTAACTCTTTTAACCAAAGTGAGGAAAAACTGGCCTCTGAAAAAGCAGTAGCCCCCTTGGCTCTTTATAGTAGATTATTGGTGGACTTAACCAGACACTTAAGCTTGATTACTGCCAGCCCTGTTGGGTCTAAGGAGCATTTAAACAGAACCTTTCCAAGATCGGAAACACGGAACAGCGGTGAATCTTCCCAGAACATATTCCACCATGAGAACCATGACAGCAGCGAAACGTGGTGGTGGTAGTGTGGGTATGCTTTGCCGCTTCAGGGCCTGGGTGACGTTCCCGTATTTTATGGAACCATGAATTCTGCATAGGAACGTCTGCTCATCAGGCCGTGATCGGAAGGTCAAGTGCAATTTGTTCACGAAGCAACACAATGATCCAAAGCTCAAGAGCACGTCCCCCTCATTTGGAGTGGACCAGTAAGAGTCCTAACTTGAACCTCATTGAGATGCTGTGGCAGGACTGCAAACAGACAGTCTGTGCCCTCCAATGCTGAAGTAAACCACTTAAGGGAAGGAAGAATAGTGGGCCAGGATTCATCCACAGTGATGAGGAAGACTGATCTCCGGTTATAGTTTAGTTCAGTTGCGAACAGAGGAAATCAGGCAAATCATTGTCAGGCCTCTGTATGCAGCCCTATCAGATCACATGCCTCACGGTCTCCAGTTTGCCAGTGTACACAACTTGCTTCCCTCATCAAACCACTGCATACATATGTTTATGGAATAATATCTCTTATTTTAGTGTGGGGGTGTTTAATGGTGTTGTTTATAGAATAATATCTCACATTGTAGTGTACAGAAGGGTTTACTGACATGGTTTATGGGCTAATATTTCCTAGTCTAGCGTTTATTGAGTTTTTTATGGAGTAAAATGTTTTATTTATATGAATGAGAGCATTTACTGGGGATGATTATGCATTAATATCTCCTATTGTAGCATATAGAAGCATTTCATGAGGTTGTATATGGAGTAATATCTCCTATTGTAGCATATAGAAGCATTTCTTGAGGTTATATATGGACTAATATCTCCTATTGTAGCATATAGAAGCATTTCATGAGGTTGTATATGGAGTAATATCTCCTATTGTAGCATATAGAAGCATTTCATGAGGTTATATATGGACTAATATCTCCTATTGTAGCATATAAAAGCATTTCATGAGGTTATATATGGACTAATATCTCCTATTATAGCATATAAAAGCATTTCATGAGGTTGTATATGGACTAATATCTCCTATTGTAGCATATAGAAGCATTTCTTGAGGTTATATATGGACTAATATCTCCTATTGTAGCATATAGAAGCATTTCATGAGGTTTTATATGGACTAATATCTCCTATTGTAGCATATAGAAGCATTTCATGAGGTTATATATGGACTAATATCTCCTATTGTAGCATATAAAAGCATTTCATGAGGTTATATATGGACTAATATCTCCTATTGTAGCATATAAAAGCATTTCATGAGGTTGTATATGGACTAATATCTCCTATTGTAGCATATAGAAGCATTTCTTGAGGTTATATATGGACTAATATCTCCTATTGTAGCATATAGAAGCATTTCATGAGGTTTTATATGGACTAATATCTCCTATTGTAGCATATAGAAGCATTTCTTGAGGTTATATATGGACTAATATCTCCTATTGTAGCATATAAAAGCATTTCATGAGGTTGTTTATGGACTAATTTCTCCTATTTTAGTGTATAGGAATCTTTATTGTTGTTGTTTCTGGACCAATATCTTTTAATGTATAGATGCCTTTATTGAGGTCATCTATGAACTTAACTAAGGTCATTTATGGACTAATATCTCCCATTGTAGTGTGTAGGAGTGTTTATTTAGTTTGCCTATGGACTAATATCTCCTATTCTAGCATATAGAAGCATTTCTTGAGGTTATATATGGACTAATATCTCCTATTGTAGAATATAGAAACATTTCTTGAGGTTGTTTATGGACTAATATTTCCTACATTAGTGTATAGGAGTGTTTATTTGGGTTGCTTCTGGACTAATATCTCCTATTCTAGAGTATGGGAGTATTTATTGCCATCGTTAATAAGCTAATATCTCCTGTTCTAGGAGAATATAAGCTAATATCTCCTGTAGGAGCACATTATGGACATTTATGGAGATTGTTTATGGTCTTATAGCTCCTATTCCAGTGTTAAGGAGTGTTTATTGGATAAGCTTGAGGAAGCGCCTGCTGGAAAAATGTTCTGCTGGATGACGAACACAATTTTTCGTCATCCTTTGGAACCAGATGATTTGCAAAACATGCAAAACTTTGCGGAAGTTTCCACGAGCCGCGTCTACAGCGGCTTATGGGCAGCGAGTGAACGGAGCTTTGTTTGTGCTCAGCAAGTGAAGCTGGACTGGCAAATGAGGAGCGTGAAAACACGCACACAGTCAGGCATTGTGGTGCAGCAACAGGAACATTTATTATTCCGGCCCGACGGTGCCTGATGGCGCAGCTGAACTGAACTTGTTACTGATGCAGGACTGTTCAAAGCCAAAGCTGATCTCAGCAGACAGCAGGAAACAAACCTCAATGGTCATGTTAGTTTGGAACGTTTCTACTTGACTACCTAAGTCAAATAATTGTACTTTTACTGAGTTACATTTCCAGCTTGATATGCTTATGATTGGTTATGTCAGTGTTATGTAGCAGGGATCAGGTAAAGTGCTACCCGATTTCATTTAGACCTTCAAAGTACTTATTACTAACGTCAAAGTCCAGGAGACTGTGCTCTTTTCCTCTGGCCAGCCGGTCAAGTTCCTGTGCATTTTAGCTCCAAATACACACACACACACACACACACACACACACACACACACACACACACACACACACACACACACACACATATATATATTGCTGCTGTCAGAAAAAAACCTTGTATCTCCATTTTTGTCATGTTTCAGTTTTTGGCATAATTTGAAAAGACCCATAGGCCTATGTATTGTGTGTAAATTGCATGATCATCAGACCAAAAGAAGTGACCTAAAATGACTTGTAAAGACGTCTGGTTCCATTGACTTACATTAAAAGTAGAGTAAGTTTTTGCCTTCTCCTGTAAAGTGATATGAGTGATATGAGTTTTTGATTTGGCAACAGCGATATAAAACTGTCAAATGTTCCAAATACACACACACACACACACACACACACACACACACACACACACACACACACACACATATATATATATAAACCTGTAAAATCAAATGGTCTCGCTTTATTTTAAGTGCCTCTTATACCTGTGTAATTATATATTAACATGCGACGTATAACTACACCGTTATTAGAGACAGTTGTAACAGTATAACTACTACAGCTTATGTCATTTTTTTCTTATGTAATTACATATGTAACAAGGTGAACTGAACACTTTTCTAACTGTAACTGTGTAACTAACTACAGTATGAGAGTATTTACACTGCACCTGCACAGAAAACTCCAGCTTTCCTACCATTTATCAAACCATGCTGTGACATGGTAACCAAAGTTCTGGCTTTACACACCACAGTTGTGCTATTTACAGCCCAACAGGCACACATGTTTGTAAACATCTTTCATATAATTCATTTAATATATGTTTGTATTATCCAACCTCAAAAGCAAAATCTTTAAATGTGCTGTACTTCTATATATAGTATTAGCAACCACCTGGGATTCCATAGCAATGGCCTTACAATACCTTAGAAATACCACCTGGGATTACAGGAATGACCTAACAACACCTTAGTGACCACCTGGGATAACATAGCCATGGCCTAGAAACACCTTAGCTACCACCTTGGATTCCATAGCAATGGCCTAACAACACCTTAGCAACCACCTGAAATAACATAGCAATGGCCTAGAAACAACTTAGCTGCCACCTTGGATAACATAGTGATGGCCTAACAACACGTTAACAACCACTGGGAATTGCATAGCAATGGCCTAACAACACCTTAGCAACCACCTGAAATAACATAGCAATGGCCTAGCAACACCTTAGCAACCACCTGAAATAACATAGCAATGGCCTGGCAACACCTTAGCAACCTGAGATAATATAGCAGCACCTTAGCAACCCCCTGGAATCTGGGGTTTCCTAGCAATGGCTTTGTCTGGCCAGCGAAACGCTCATCCTTTGTAGTTAATATGTAATTACGTTTCATGGGTTTAGTGCAGTGACTGTTTTAACTCTACACTTAACTGCACATTCTGAAGATCAAGAGTGGACATTTCTGTCCACAACCCCCTCAAACCCCCACAAATGTCCTTTAAGCAATCCAAATGCTTCATGCTGAGCCCCCCACTTCCCCCTCCTGTTTAACTTCCTCTTTAATTACTCCCCCTCGGGCCCGATGACCCCTCTGACCCTCTCGAAGCTCAGCTCTTCATTCAGGAGCCACTTCCTCTTTCTAATATATATTGACCTTTCTTGCTCTTCCTTTTCTGCTGTCCATCCGTGCACCTGTCGCTTCATCCACGGGCCATTTGGTCCTTAACAGTACATCACCAGACTGAAAGAGAAGTGAGTGTCTGTGGGTTTTAAAGGAGAAGGCAACTAATATTTCAAACTTTATGCATAACTCAGTGTGTGAGGTGTAAACAGAGGTTCAGACGTCTTTACAGTGGTGGTGATGGGAACCAGGCGTCGCCATGACGACAACACAGATATAGACACTTTATTTACCATCCAGAACCACCAGAGAACCTACACGAGTCTTCTGAGCTTATATGGAATGTCGATGATGGAAAACAGTGGAAAATCTGGAATAATGAGTTTTCTTTGGGGACTATTTTGCTGCACAGCGCCCTGCATGTCTCCCTCCACCATGAATGGAGTTGAAGTTCTCTAAACTCTCATAAAACAGCGTCTCAGAATTTCCCTCTGTGTGTTTGTATTACAATTTTCAGAGTATGTACTGGAATGACTGTGCATGTGTGTGTATGAGACTGAAATATGTAAATGAGCTCTGATTGGCTGTCCTCTATCATGCCTCGGATTGGCTGTCCTCTATCATGCCTCATTCAGAAAGCAGTGCAGGCTGAAACACTCCTTATGAAACACACTTCACTGTTCATGTTCATAGGCTGAATATGTGCATACATGTAAATATGCAGGTTTTTATGACATCACAAAAAATGCATTGTGGAGTTTGAAACTTTAACATAGTTCACATTTAATAATTAGTATTTTTTTCCATGATTTGGGCCCTTTAAGGGCCCTTTCAGCACAGTGAGTGAAGAACGCAGCTGTGCATAGTGGAATGTTCTTGGCTGAAAATGTCAGTCACCAACCTGAAGCCCACTGCGCAACGTTTCACTTACTGAACACCACACTGAGGCCAGAAAAACCTCAAAAACAAGCAGTAGATGCACTCTGTGACTGGTAGACCATCAGCAAGGAGGTTGTCATGGTGAGATCTGTGGTCAAACACCGCAGATGGTCGTCACAGGTTGAAGTTTTGATGACTATTATATGCATTAACCCCAACATACTGTTCATAGTTCAGCCTTTCACAGTATGGACAAGGCCTGTGTAGGAACAGATGTTCCACAGTCTGCAGCTGTAAACCAAAGTGCAGTTGTGGTAGGAGTGGTAGGTGTTTCTGATATAATGGCCAAATTGTGAAGTAGGTCTATGATTTTCTGGGATAAAATAAAAATCAATATGTTTGTGCTTACCTCTAAATTTAAGGATTTAAATGTGTTCCTATATATTAAAAATAATATTTAGGTGTTCAAAAATTGGTGTAGATCCCATTGGTGGAGATCAACATGTGCAGGTCAAAACTGACCACAGAACAAAGACTATGTACAAAAATGCATATCAACCTGTACAAATATCTGTGGATTTTTGTCAATTATGGGTTGCTTTAGGAGCAGTCTTCAAATTTCAGTCTTAAAAACGTACATTTATGGTGGTTCCACTGCCTTTAAACATCAAAACAGGTTAAATGTTGCTAGAACAGTATAAATGGGTTCACTTGTCCAGTTACTTTTGGTCACTTGTAGTGGGAGACTCTGTAAAAGGCTGTAATTCCTGCACTATACTGTATGAATCATTTCTCCTTTGGGTACTTTTAAGCCAATTTTTGATAAATTTATTTTCTATGCATAAAATTGTACGCAGGTTTTGGCGACTCTGGTCAAATCCCATGTTTCTGTAGATTTTTCAAGTGCAGGTAATTTAGCACATCCCCTACAGAGGACGCATTTCTGCAGACTGTAATGCACAGTGACTGTTGAATTTAACATATTGGTGAACATAAAAAATGTTAAAATCTGCAAATAAATAGAAATTGTGCACTAAAATATGCAGAAAAATGACATTTTTAATTTTATGAACTCATTTTCACTGTTTGACCGGGGAAGCTCAACATTTGCATGTATATAACCAGAACGCGGCTTCTTTAGTCAGAAAGCTTCCAAAATCTAAACTCTCTAAAGCTACAGATGGTGACCTTTGCTTCATGAGTTCATCTCAAACATCTCAACAAAAAAGGCCTCTAAAACAGCCAGTCTGAGGTCGAGGGCTTGACTTTCGTTCTCTCTTCTCTCTGTCTTTCTACCAGCATCTCCTTCTAGACAGCAGCCTTACTAACTGTGGTCAGTGCAGGAGGAAGGAGGGATGATATTAATAAGTGGGGGGAAACAATAGGCCTCAACTCCACGCCTGGTTACGGCTCATTAAAGAATGAGCTAATTCACTGTTCCTGAGCTGTGAAGGTCTTTGACACTTGGTGGCAGGCAGTGTAGAGGTGTGTATGGCAGTTCTGCTCATTGTTGGCGTGTGTGTGTGTGTGTGTGTGTGTGTGTGTGGTTAGTTTCCACAGGAAACGGCACACACAACTCCAGTTTCTCAGAAACGTTTGTGTGTGTGAAGCACTTTCAAGGTGCTCTCAGAGGATCATGGCCATATCCTGTGTAAGGTGGCGTTTCTAAGTGAGAGAAAGGCATCGTATACATGTTCATTCTTGGTATCACTTTTTTGTTAGAGTCTTTTTCCTGTAAGGACCCCACATACACAGCATACCTGCTAACCACACAAGCAATTGACTCAGGAAAATAAGGTTACAGTAGAAATCTCAGCTTTTACTTCACTGGGATCTTTTAGTTTATAGTTTTATGGGTTTGGTGATTTTGTATAGCACACATTATCTTAAAGTGGCATTCCATAAATCCATCCTCCAATGAGCACTGCCGAAGGGACACTCTGCAAGACCATAAAGAAGAACCACTGAGAAGAACCGAGACTCAAAAGGAGAAGGTTTCTTAAGAGCATGAAGAAGAAACCCTAAGAGGAACCAAAATTCAACAGGAGAATCTAAGAGCACAAGAACTCTGCAAAGTGAAGGAGAACGCACTATGAGCCAAGACTCAAAATCATGAGGAAGTGCCTCTAAGAGGAACCAAGACGCAAAAAGAGAAGCAAGCTAAGAACATAAGGGAGAACCTCTGAGAGGATCTGAGACTAAAAGTAGGAAAATCCCTAAGGACATGAGGAATGTCCACTGCAAGGAATGTAAAATCAACAGGAGAGACTCCCTAAAAGCATGAGGTAGAACCCCTGAGAAAAGCCTAAACTCAAAACGAAGAAGTCCCTAAGAACATGAAGAAGAACCGCTTAGAGAACCAAGACTCAAAGGGAGCAAATTCCTAAAAGCACAAAGAAGAGCCATATCAGGTTCTAAAGAATCACATTCTTGAACGATTTGATGGAATATAGTATCATACTACAGATTCTAGTACCACATTATGGATTCTAGAACCAATCAGACATCATGGAACTGCACCAGGGGTTCTAGAACAACATCCGAAATTGTAGAAACAAATCAGTGACTGTAAAACAATCACATTACAAATTGTGGTACCAGCTCAAACATTCTAGAACCTTTTCATGGAATAGAGTTTCCTATCGGAGGTTCTGGTACAAGACATAAGGAATGAACCACATCACATCATTCTATAACCACACTGAGAACCATGTAAGGATTCTAGAGCCACAACATAAATTCTGATCCACATTAGGAATTCCTGAGCCACATTACAGATTGTGGAACAACGTCAGGGATTCAGGGATTCAAGTACCTCATCCATGGCCGAAGTACCACTTGAGAGATTCTAGCACTTCATCACAGACTGAAATACTACTTCAGGCATTTGGGAACCACAGTAAAGAACTATTTATTAGAATCTAGAACCACATACAGGAAATCTTTGGTGGTGCACCAACAGAGCCTTAAAATGTCTCAGGACGACCCGATGCACGCTGTTGAAAGAGAGAGAAGACGGAAAGAGGGAGGGAGGGGTGACAGAGAACGAGGGCCTTACAATTACGGACTTTCATCCTCCTTTCTTTCGGGAACTTAATCTTCCCCGGCCTTCGGGTAGAGCCGCCGCCTTGTTCGGAGAGGAATGCCGAGGCAGGTTTTACTGAAGTATGGATTGTACGGATTCCTGAGCGTGTTCTGGCTTTCACAACATACACGCAAACAAGGTTCTTGGCAAGCCCTATTCAGAACCTTCGAAGGTTTGAAGTTTCAAACCAGTTTTCTTTTTTTTCCCGTGCTTTGTTTGTTAATCTCTCAGTGCACCGGTTTAAAGGTGAAAAGCATTCAGTGCATTTGTGCCGCAAGTAAGCCGAGGTTATTACTGTAATCATACTGGCTTTTACTGTGTTTACGGAAGAGGCTATTATAACCTGCGTGGGTTTGTGAAGGGCCCCGACTGCCAGAGGCAGATAAAAACTTTGGGATGGAACACAGACCATCACCCCCTCCTCCTCCTCCTCCTCCTCCTCCTCCTCCTCCCTCTCCTCCCTCCCTTCCCCTGTCGTTGATGTTTGATTGCCGGGGCCTGGTGGTCAGACAATAGGAGTCCACAGAATGGGCCGCTTCCTTCCTTCCTGACGACTATTCTGCCTTGCTGAGCACAGAGAAAGGAGCCGGAGCTCCACAGCATCACTGGCCGGCTAAAACCAACAAAGAGAGAGACGCTCTGGGGGCTTTTCCAACTGCACCGCAGCCAAATCCTCCCCCACCACCTCCCACCCTCGTTCTCGCTCTTGGCTAAAAGAGAAAGCACACACACTCACTCACTCACTAGCTCCTTCTTTTCAGCCTTGCTCTGCTTTCCAATAGAGACTCTCTTTGGAGCAGGATATTCTACAAAGAACTGCTTCTGTGTGTGTGTGTCATTTTAATAAGTATCCCAAAAATATCACAAACGTTCAAATATTAACTTGAAGAAGTGTTTAGAAATGACAATAACAGCCAATTATAATGAACAAGATCATCGGTGCTGATTTAGATATTTGTTTTAAGCCCAAAATATTGAAATTACTTAAATTCATTGACTCAAAATTGATTATAATGAATATATAAATATATATGTGTTGTATTCATTTTAGTCAAAAATACACGTGCAAATACTTTCTTTCTTTATATCACACATCAATGGCCTTATCTTCATTGATTTATTTATCTTCCTCATTTTATATGAACCTTTTTTTAGGTAAGAAGGTTCTCTAGAAGGTCACATCTAAAACTGTTCAGTGGCTTCAGGCCAATGTTTTCATTACATGGGCCTAAAACTGAACAAATCAGAGGAAGCACTTTCACTTCCTCACCTCACCTCAGGTTTTAGGCACCCGTTTCATTCTTCATTCTGCCTGCTGAGGTTCAGTCAGTCCTCTTTTGGAAAATGGTGTGGAAATGATGGACGCACCCCTCCTACCACCCAGCCACCCCGCCTCCCAATCCCCCCCCCCTCCGCCCATCCAAACATCCTTCAGCAGAACAGCCCCAAACACAGCAGGCCCAAATTGAGTAACTTCCTTTCGACCCGGGTCAGCGATAACTTCAGATGACGGATTGCCGTCTTGTGCACGCATGTGTGAGTGTGAGAGGCTTTCTGTTTGCCGAGGTCAGCCCTCCCAGCTTCTCTCTGCTTCTACTAGCTGAAGAAATCAATATTTTCCCCATTGCTCTGGAGCTCTTTCTTTGTGTGCACTGAAGCTCTTTCAGACTGGTGTCACTTCTCCCTGCACTCCTAATCTATTCTTCTTTTGTGCCACCCATAACAACATGCTCGGCGCTCACACGCGAGCTGGCGAGCATGCGTGTGCGTGCTATCACTCGCGTACACATTCGCTCCCCGTGAGAATGCCAAGCAGGTAGCGGAGGCGGCGCAGGGGCCAACAGAGGCCGCACCAGAGAGGATAAATGCAGCCGAGACTGAAAGCAAAGTAAACTGTTAGGCCATTGTTATTCAAACTAACGTCTTTAACCCTCTACAAGGCTTTTCTGGCCAACTAACCGCCCCCCTTCCCATCACTGCCCTCCTATTCACGGCTTAAAACAATGGCGTGGGGCAAAACGAGGGGCTACACAATCAAACCATAGGATTTTTCAGCCTGAAAAGCTACGGCTGTCTGTCAGCTGCTAATACAAACATGCGCCAACACGTAAAGCCTTGGTGCAGTACTGCATCTCCTAGCCCTGGGCGATCAAGTATCAATGACTCGTAGGCAGTTTTCCTGAATAGTCCTTAATATATGATGCACTGTGAGTGAGCCCCAAGCTGACACAAGCATGCTTGCTCAGAAGAACACTTGTACTAGCAGTGCTAATAATAACGCAAAGTCTCATCCAGCGTCCAGTGTATCTGGTTTTTGTATTCCCTTCGGGCACTTTCCACAGCATGGAAGAGCTCGGCAAACAGCGGCCTGCCAACAGCAACAGTCTTGCCAGATAGCACTCCGCACGCTTCGGCAGCTTAAACCAGGACCAGATGTTCCTCACGGAAGTGGAGGCGGCCTGGATCTCCTGCCGGCATGGGAGGCCTGAAAAAAAAAAAAACACCCCTGGTGCTCCTTCTTCGCACAGGCAGGCGAGATGAAACTAGTCTTAGCAGTGTGTTCGGCATAGAAGTCAGAGAATAAAGCCTAAAAGGAATTTTGATTGTAGACCTGGATGCAAGGAGCTTGCAGTGAAGCCATGAAAGAGAAGTATGCTTAAATAAACAAAGAGGAGGTCTTCTGGGTGGATATCATACCGTCATACAGGGGCTCATTCTCCTGCCTTTTTTATTTATAAAGGCAACAAAATTACTACAGTACATTAAAACAGGGCCTAGTACTGAACCCTGGGGTCCCGAATGATACGAAGCTCAATATCTGAGGTTTCCTACTTTGCTGGGTGCCAAGCATGCACCTATCAGGCACTTTCATCACCTCTCTTTCACACTGACCCGGGACACTCAGAGATCCCTGCGCATGTTTTCCATCACCAAACCCCCGGGCAGTGAAACGCTAGCCTGACAGCAGATCCATCCCACAAACAAAAGGCACAGAAGCAGCAGAAGATCCCAAACAATGGCTCCTTTGTAGCAAGATGTTACAAAGCAGCAGCTTCTTTTTCAGTAGGACAGAAAGAAACCAAGAAACAAGCATTTGTTTGATTTCAAAAAACGTTAATATATTTTCTAATTTATAGTGAACATATGCATCATACATGACACCCTTGTCAATCTTATTGGCAGCAACAAGAACATTTGTTGTACTCTCTCTCTCTCTCTCTCTCTCTCTCTCTCTCAAAAAGTTAGGGTGATACCTATAAGATGCTCTTGAAATAAATATTTCTTTATAAAATAATAAAACTTCAAATAAATATTCTTTACACTAAACAACGTGTTGAAATTAGAAAATAAAGGTTTTTTTTTTTTCTGAGGGTCACTGTACAATTTTACAAGTATAGCTGGGGGGATAATTCAGGTAAGGCTTCTGTAAGGCAAAGATATTTATAAAAATGATTGACATACATTCAAAATGAATGTACAACGCTAAATACGTATTATATATGTTTCATATATAAAGATCTGTCAAGGTGCCTCTGTTTTGGCACACTGCTTTTCACAGTTGAAATATTATATGTACAAAAATAAAAGATCTCTGAGAAACGGTAATTTGCTAATTCACAAACTTTGTGGGTGCTATTCACAAAGGTTAGTCTGAAAAACGCTATCAGTCGTGTTACTGAATGTCATTATTGCTAACATCCTGGACTTCCGTGTAACATAAAGATAGGATAAAGAAGGAAAAGACCATTACACTCTGTGGAAGTGCTAGCTGAACGTGGGGGATGTTTCACAAAGCAAGATTTGACAGTTAGCCAGACAGCTTAAACCCTAAATCAAGCCTATTTACTAAGAGAGAGAGGTAAAGGTCAATCCTATTGGATAATTCTTACTCTTGGCTTAAATTGTCCAGCTTTACTGAAAAATCCCTGTTTTGGGAAATACCCCCTTGATGACAAGGAGGGACAAACAAAAAGAAACAAACAACTTCAAACACCGTTCTTCTCAGTCTGTCACCTCTCTCGGTTTACAGTGCCAAAACTACAATGTCAAGGAAAGGCAGAAAATCAAGAGTCATGCCCCATTTTTTACTTAATATTCTTTTTGCAGCGTGAAACGTGTGTGTCCTTGCAGCGGCATCCAGGCCGGTGGGCACGGTTGTGGCAGGCCTGGCAGAGTGCCAGGCAGCCTCGGGCAGGGAGATAACACAGCAAGCAGGGCAGGATGAGTGCCAGTGCACCAGCAGCCGACCAGCGCACACAACAGTGCGACTGGTGGCAGGAGAAGGGCTTGTCGGCACAGACGTCCTCGTCGTCAGTGGAGCAGTGGTAGAACAGGGCCTTGAGGCAGCAGACACAGGTGATGTAGTCAACAGATGACTCGGCCGAACACAGGCATCTCCGTCCACAGACCCAGCAGGATGGGAGTGGCCTTGGGCTCCTGCAGTTTTCACAAATGCATCGGTGGCAATGTTCACAGCACTGCAAGTGCTGCTTCCCACTACCAGAAACCATATTCAGGGGCTTCAACTCCTCTTGCTTTGCTTCTGATCGCTTGGGCTGCACTCGCACTACTGCGGGTGGCTCACCTGGTGTCCTGCTTATGTTTCCTAGAAGCCTTTGCTCTGAGGAGTTGCTGCAAGAGCCCTCGCTGGTGCCACTTGTGGACCGACTTGCAGCGCTCTGGGGAGAGCGGGCACCCTGTGAAGAATCCCGAAAGTCCCTAGAGTCCTGAACGTCCCTAGAGTCCCGAGAATCCTGAAAGTCCCTAGAGTTCTGAGCATACTGAAAGTCCTCCGATTCCCGAGGCATGGTACCATCCTGCACTGCCCTCTCATCCATTGAGGGACCAGAGGGCTGCAAGTCCACAGTCCGAGAGTAGCCTGAGGTGGCCACCGGCCCCTCTGTGTACTCATTGTTGGTGTGAATGGTCCGGATCTGGTGGAGCGGGAGCACCAGGGCCTCCCGAGCCTCCTCGCCGTCGCCACCTTCCGGCGACCCGGTGCTGCCGCCACTTTGAGCTCTCGTCTCCATCTGTGCTCTGAAGAGGGGACTCTCCGGCACACCGGGAACACATCTGAAGTCCTGCAGGAGGAGGACGAGAGTTAATGTGAGCACAGGAATGTCAAACCCAATAGAAAGTCTCCACACAGATCTATGCAAATCACCATTAGCTCAGCCAACAGAAATGCCTAATAAACATATTCATGCAAATCAAACATCCCCACACGTACACACGCTCTCCATTGTGCAGTAAATCCTTGGTAAGGATGATCATCAAAGCGGCTACTCCATGCCACCTGTTGGCCGTCTTGCTCACACCTTCAATTATTGTGATCCTGGCACTGGGTTTCCTCTCTAAAACCTCGCTGCCTTTAATTAAACGAGTAGAAATGTTTCCCTCTATCATTTTCTGTAGGTGTGCCACCTCTCCACCACTCTGCAACTTAGTCTATAAATCTCAATCTCGTTTGCCCAAAGTAAGATATATAGACCAGGAAAGCTATGATGTCTTTGGAGAGTGCCTATAAGTGATGCTAGTGCTATGGTGCTTTTGAGAACCCCATTTCACAAAATATACATTACTTGACATTGACCTGAATCTTATGTTGAATCTTCCCCACTGTTAAATATCAACAGAACTAATGAAAATAACTCCAGGTTAAACTAGAGAAGATCTCATTGGCCATTGTTCTGCATTGCGTGTGGAACTTCCCTGTGTAAACCTAACACATCTAACATCTGCTGACTGTGTTTTGACTGCGTCATCAGCAGTTTTAGTATTATTTTCACTATTTTAATTACAGGGAGATTCACTCGAAAGAGGCCCCGATTATTTTGCTGTAACTCCTGCTAGGATGAACCAGTCTTAATCAATAAAATACAATACATACCTCGACGGATGTGTAATTGATTTCATTACATGTGGTGCTGGAAGTGAGCCCTGGTTCCTGCCAGACACATGAAGGGGTATATGGGGGATTATATAACCCAGAAGTTGCAAATGGAGGATATATGTCGTGACAGCTGTCTGGTGGCTACCTCATTGCTCTGATACAGGGGCATCCCAGCTTGTTCAAATCTCCATATACTGAAGAGCTCATTGCATGTTTGGTTCTGATTGCTTTGTCCTTAGAGAGAGTTATTACAGAATATTCAGGGCCTCTTTCGAGTGAATCGTCCAGTATTTTCTGAACTGTGTATTTTGAACATTTGCGCTGAGTTAATGCCAACATAGATCACTTTATGACAGCATAAGTTTCAGATACTAAACTAAAGATATGGCCAGTAGGACACTTCTAGGCCTAGACCTCCTATCGCCCTAGACAGGGTTTATGACATGAAGATTTGCCCATCAAAAGACAGTAACCATTCATTGATTCTACACTTAAAAGCCACCTGAAAGACCTGTGGGTGGCTGCAACTTTAGCCTTCTGAATTGCCTTTTGACTGTAGGCCATGACCAATGACCAAGCCAATTATTTGTAGTTTAATTTGTAGGATTAAGCCTAGTCCAGGAAAATGCAGCATTCTGAATGAAGATGCTACATTAAAAAGAAACTGTAGACCATGACTACTTTTAATCTCTATCCTGAAACTAATTTCTAATATCAATTATCATAATACATAAATGTACTAATACTCCCAATATTTCCAATACCAAAGTTACTATAAACAAGTGTTGAGTACTGTTAAATACTTTAAATGATCAGTACTTGCACCAAGCACTAACACTAATACTATTACCACTTTAAATGATTTTAAATGTTAAAAACTGTTAACTGCCTAGTACTCTAAAATGCTTATGTACTGCACTTAACCAAGCATATTACCATATTACCACATATTAGATTGTGATATTAATGTCATGATTAATTATATTTTTAATATTGTTCCCACTTCATTTAGATCATCCGATGATAGATCTATTGGTTGAACGTAGCATTTGGGTTAGAATTTGGACCAGAGTTAAGTTTCGGATCAAGCCTAAAGTCAGATTTGGGTTTTAGATTAGATAAAACTAATATGGACATAAATATAGATAAAGAAATAAAATTAGACATATAAATATAGAGACAGAAGTAGATATTTAGTTGAAAGCAACATTAATGCAAGGTTAAAAGCAACTACAACAAGATCACCATATCACCACCACTATCAAAACTACTAATACACGCACCAATGCTAATACTAATATTACTAATATTAACGCTGTTGAATACAGTTCTAGACTTTAAATAGTCCAACACTTGAAAATGCTCAGAAACTGCATGTGGGAATGACCAAGGTTAATTAACCTGAAAATTAACAGTTTTATTTAACAATATTGCAATAGTAATGCTTTAAAAACTCATAATACTGTTATTTACATTATTACAACAAATACTAATTACATTCCTTGTTCCAATACCAATAACAACAAATATTACTATTGTTCAATACCTTAAAAGTGTTAAAACGTGGTGCTGTCCAAGCATCTTGACCCGAAAGTGAACTTTTCTTAGTTTACTACATTGCGATAGTAATGTTATGACTAGTTCATAATGCTATGGCTATTGGTAATCTTATTAATGCTGACGAGTGCAAAAGTTTGGGCGCCCGAGTCAAATGTGTTAACACACTTCTGTTGGCTGAGTTTAACATTTTGTGTGGCCTGTGCAAAAGTTATGGCTTGTTTTATGTTCATGTTAAACTCAGAAGTTGTGCAGTAAACTTTTAGAAGTTTCCGGAGGGGAATGTTTTAACTTCCCTTCACCAATAAAATCAACAAAACATGGCATTTGTTCAGGAGTGCTCATACTTTTGCAAGTACTTATATCAATACTGTACTTTTACAATACTATGCTATTAATGACACTATTCTGTACTGTTCAGTACTTCAAAATGCTTATAGGCTGCAGGCTGAGAATTCCCACCTGTTAACAAACACTGTAGTAACAATGTTATGACTATTTACAATACGACTGCTAATAGTAAGACTAAAACTAAAAGTTAAAAAATACTATTGTTAATACTCATAACACTGTATATTACTGTTCAATGCTCTCAAATGCTTATGTATTGCATGTGAGAATGACCACCTGGAAAAGAACTATCTTATGATAACATAGTATTAATAACAACATAGTATTAATAATGTTATTAATATTCATAATGCTATTACCAATGCTATGGTTAGTAACACCTGTACCTATACTAATACTAATATCTTTACCGATACTGTTTAGTACTATTCGATACTTTGAAAACGACCACATGGAAAGGACTTTCCTTAGTTAACATCACAAAAGAAATGTTATAAGTACTCATAATAACTTTATTAACACTTAGCTTTCTGATACTTAAACCAATACCAGTACTAACACTACTACGGTTTGTCCAGTTCTTCAAAATGCTTAGACACAGCTGTGGAAATGGACTATTCTTAGTAAACACTGTAATAGTAATGTAATGTTATAACTGCTTATAATATGATTACTAAGAATAATCTTACTAATGTTTGAACCAGTACTAATAACTGTGTAGGACTGTTTAAAACTTTTAAAATGGCCATCAGGAAATGCTCTATTCTTGGTAAATGTTGCAATAGCATTGTTATAACTACTTATAATATTATACCAATATTAAGCTTACTAATAGTTAGTAGTACTTAGTAGTACTAATACTACTATTATTACTCAAAACATTGTTTAGTACTTTTTAATGCTTTTAAGTTCTTATGTGAAATTGATCACTTGGAAATGGCCTATTCTTAGTACACATCACAATAATAATGTCATAGATACTTCTATTAGTATTATTAATGATAATCTTGCTAATACTTCTACAAATACTACTATTACTAATCAAAACATTTTTAGTATTTTAGTACTGAAATTCTTTAAAATTCTTATGTAATGTATGCAGGATTGAGCATCTGGAAATGAAGCATTCTTAGTAAACATTGTTATAACTTATAGCTTATAGCTTATAATACTTTACTAAGTACAAGCTTATGAATACTTTCACCAATACTACGACCTCTACTAATAACAGTTCAGTACTGTTCAGTACTTTTAAAATAACCATCTGGAAATGAACTATTCTTAGTAATAACTACTTATAACACTCTAGCAATATTAAGCTTACTAATATTTAGTAGTACTCATATTACTATTACTACTCGTAACATTGTTTAGTACTTTTAAAGGCTTTTAAATGCTTTTATGTTTCATCACGTGGGAATAATCAGTTGGAAATGGCCTACTCTTAGTTAGCATCACAATAATAATGTCATAACCACTAAAAATAGCATTATGAGCGCTAAGCTTATTAATACTTGTATTAATACCAATGCTAATATTTCTACTCATAATAATCTTTAGTGCTGTTTAATATTTTTTAAATGACCATCTGGAAATGCACTATTCTTAATAAACATTGCACTAGAAATGTTATAACTACTTGTTATAACACTATACCAATACTAAGCTTACTAATATTTAGTAGTACTCATATTACTATTACTACTCATGACATTGTTTAAGGCTTTTAAATGACACTCCATGTGGGAGTGATCACTTGAAAATGGCCTGCTCTTACTCACCATCACAATAACAATGTTATAACCACTTACAATAGTATTATTAACACTAAGCTTACTAATACTTGTACCAACTGTACTATTACCTATGAAAAAAGTACTATTAAATGCTTTCAATTACTTATTTACTGCATGGGGAAATGACCCATTCTTAGTAAATATGGATATGCCAATGTTATGACTACTTCCAGTACTGCTGCCAATATTAAGGTTACTAATACTTTATATTACTACTAATAACACTGATCAGTACTGTTCAGTACTTTCAAAGGCACATGGGAACGGTCTCCTGGAAACATTGCAATAGTAATGTTATAAGTGCTTATAATCACATGATTAATTGTACCAATGCTACTTCTAATAGTGCTACTAATAACACTTTAATACAGTAGCGTTACTAATACTTCTCTAATGCTGATACTATGATTACTACTACTACTACATTAATACTCGCACTACTCTGATATTCCAGATATGAGTCCTACTCCAAGCACAAGTCAAATGTTTGAGTAGCTTCTTAGTCAGTGTTTGAAAACAATAATAAAAGTCCTTTTCTTCGCAGGGGACCAGCAGCAGGCCTGGACTCTGCAGCACTGAGTCCAGCAGAGAACTTTTCACAGGACGCTGACCACATCAACAGCAGATGATGCGACTTCTGCTGGACACCAGCATCTAAACCATCCAAACAAGACCAGAGTGACCGGACTAGGGTCCAGCAGAAAACCCCCCTTATCCCACTAATAACCCCGCATGCGGACAGTGCATGGCTGTTTGGGGCGGCCAGGCACGAGCTAACCAGGACCACAAGTACCCCAGCGTGCGCGAGCTGATAAGCGTGGAGCGCGAGAGACGCGAGTCACGTCCGCAGCCGCACGCGAAAGTGTCCCGCGCGCAAGCTGCACGAGTTGTTTGTTTGTTTTTGTTTCTTTTGTGTTTTTTTGTTACTCACCGTGATCTCAGCGCTTTCCCTCCTCTTCTGTAGTTCTGCTCAGAGAGTAAATCCAAAGTCGCGAGACTCGCCCTGGACGGCGTTCAGTCCTCCGTCCATTCATAAAAGAAAAGAACAGGAAAGAAAAAACGAAGAGAGAGAGAAACCGACTCGCTGGGGGGCGTAAACTTGTTCACGCGACGGGAGCGCGCGCGTCCGGAGCGGAGAGGAGGAGAAATCGCCGTTTATTTGTTTGTTTGTTTGTTTTCTGCGAGGAACGAGAAAGAAAAGTGCGGGAAATCAAGCGCGCGACGCGCCGCAACGACAAAAACAACAACAGTCAGAAAAGCGCGAGGAGGGAACGTGCTCGCGTGCTCGCTCCGGTCGTGCGCGCGCGGCCGGGGACTTTTAACACTTTTCCCCCCCCCCGCTCGCCTTCTCGCGCTGTTTGTGTGTGCGCGCGTGCGTGCGTGCATGCGAGTGTGTGTTTTCTTCCCTCTTCTTCTTCTTCTTCTTTCCGGAGAGGAGGAGGAGGAGGAGGAGGAGGAGGAGGAGGAGGAGGAGGAGGTAGGGTTTATGCTGTAAATGGCGTCATGTGGGAGAGGAGGAGGAGGAGGAGGAGGAGGGTGAAGGGTGCGTGTGGAACAGAAGAGCTGTTGTCCCAGAGGATATATCGCATCCGGTCTCGCCTCATTGGCTCTCCAAAGACTCGCATTCACTCCCCTCCTCCTCCCTGTGGGCCTGGAGAAAGAAAAAAAAGAAAGGAAGAAAGAAAGAAAGAAGGAGAAAAGCTAAAAGAGCCTCCTGCTCCGCTGTGCAGTGGGACGCGCTGAAAATGCGAGCAGGAGAGGAAAGGAGTTGAGAGCAGCTCTGAGTTTAGGGCTTTTCAAACGGCTGGGAATGAGAAATGCGCAGTGCATGGGCTGCATTGGTGGGCAACAGGTTCACGGAGCGTTTCAGAACATTCAGAACGCTGCAGGAAGAACGTTGTATGATAACCAGACGTCCAGGATGTTGCTTGAGTGCTTTTCAAGCAGTAGAAGTGTGGGCTGCATCGGTCGCATTATATGCATTAAATGCATTCCTGCAGTAATATAAACGTTTGAAATGCTTTAAACATTGAAACACGTGAAGTGTGAAGTCTGTTATATGCCACAAGTTCAAGAAGTTAATATTGTGGCTTTTAGCTCTTCTCAAGCAGTAGAAGCTGCATGGGTCGCATTATATGCATTAAATGCATTATTGCAATAACGTGCAAGTTTGCCATATTTCAAACATTTCAACACACAAATTGTGAAGACAGCTATAGGCAAGAAGATCAGACTGTTGCTTTTAGTGCTTTTCAAGCAGCAGGAAATGTAAAATCTGCGACTGCATGCATTAATTGCAGTGATGCATTTTGCTTTTGCAGGTTTCATGAGGAAATAGACTTCCTATGCATAGGGTATAAAGTATGCATGGGTTGCAACAATGTGCAGTAAGATCTGAATAAATCGGCTGCTTTTTTTCAAATGTACAGAAATGTGAAATGTGCAGTTTATGAGTTGCAGTTATTGCAACAATGCACAAGAAGTTCAGAAGTTCTGTGCTTTACTGTTTTTAAACATCTAGAATTGCAAACTGCGCAATGCATGGGCTGCAACACGTTAGAACATTCTGGGAGAATATTTACATATGCATGCTTTGCAAAATATGCATGGCCTGCAACGATATGCAATGTTCTGATTGCTGCTTTTGGTGCTTTTACAGCAGCTAGATATGTGACATTTGCAATAAATTAGCTGCAGTTATGTGCATCAATATATATAACAGCTTTTACTGTTAGTCAAACAGCTAGAAATATCAAACATGCGATGCAGTAAAACGCAGCAAGTTCTTTTTGTATGTTTTATAAAGAGGAAATCGCACCAAGTTGAGAACATTTGCTTTGATACATTTCAGCTAACTGCAATAATCGCATGGTACGCATGAGGTGCAACACTAGAGAAGAAGTTGAGAAGGTGTGCTTTACTGTTTTTCAGAGGGAGACGAGTGAAAATGGGTTGCAGGTTGTCAACGTTTGTTTTTGATGCATTTCAACAAACATTCACAGTATGCCTTGCAGAAATGTGCATAATATGCATGGGTTGCTAGATGTTCTGCAGGCCTCTGCCTTTGTGTCACTTCTGAAAATGTGCACTGGAAAAGCTGCAGTCATATGCATGAATTGCACTGATGTGGCAGAACTTTAGGATGTCTGTTTTAGTGCATTTCAGCAGCTGTGGAGCATGTGCACTGCACACATTGCATGGGTTGAGTGGTATGCATGGGTTGGAATGCTATGCGAGGAGTTCAGAAGGTCTGCACACGTCTCTGCTGTGGAGCTTTTCAAATGATGCGGTGGGAGTGTGTGCATGAATTGTGAAAGGCATTTGTTGTGGGGCACTTCAACGAACCGCAGAGCGTGTGCACTGCACAAGATGCATGATATGCATTGGTTGAGTGGCATGCATGGGTTGCAGGTGTATATATACACATCATCGTAGCATTAAGATCATCTCAACTGGCAGGGAGAGCGTTCGGTGTGATGCACAAGAATCGTCTTCATGCTAAGATGCTTTTAGGAAACCCAGCCCAGATTATCGCAACTCATGCAGTGCATCTGTTTCCTAAAGCAGTGCGTAATTTCAATATGACAACGTGTGCGATATTGAAAGTATGCACTAGTTGAAGCCATACGCAGTTCAGAAGATCTTACAGCTGGACTGTGGACTACACAGGTTGCATGACAATCAGGAAGTTCAGGATGTGTTGGTAAACAGATGCACTGCATGAGTTGCGATGATCTGGGCTGGGTTTCCCAAAAGCATCGTTGCGTGATTCTTGTGCATCACCATGCGCCATCTCCACCAGTTAAGATGGTCTTAAAACTAAGATGCATTTGAGAAACTGGGCCTTGCAAGTTCAGAAAGTCTGTTTAGTGATTTTACTGCTCGAAGGGGATGCAGTTATACATGCGAGCTGCATGATCTACATGCATTACAGCAGTGGAAGTTCAGCAAAGGCTCAGCGCGCCTGATTTGCAGTGATTACTTTTATTGACTTATTAACTTATTTCCATTTTTGCTTATGACTTTCGATAATAGGTGTAGATTATACATATATATACACTGTGAGTCAAAAGTTTGTTCACACCTGGAATTTTGGCCTAACTACTGATGTTCAAAGGTTTCAAAGTCAAATTTGAATATTCTAATTCATGGATTTACGTCTAAAACAAAGCCAAGTAGTTTTCATTTGGTGGGTTGAACAGTGAAGACTTGGAACGCAATCATTCTATCATCCTAATTACTATGCGTTTCTCCTTAAAAGTGATTTAGTAGAAAGCCGGTCCTCATTTGTGCAGCTCAATGACTCAGGTGTGTTGCAATAAGGGGGTGGGGCCTACACAGTCCTTCTGTCAGAAGGTGAATATTTCTTACTGGAGCAATAGTGTCATTTTGATAGTTTTGATTCCTTTACATAATTTCATTTATATAACATGGCAAAAAGTACAAAACAAGAAAAGCAGTTCCGAGAGGTGTGTCCAAACTTTTGATTGGCGGTGTAGACAGATATATTGGTGTACACTTAGATTTCCCCTTGGATCAAAAGTGCATCTATCTGTCTATTGAATTCAGTAATAATAATAATAAATGGGAAAAAAAAAACATAATATAATGGAACAATGTGTATAATAAAGTACTTTTAATTTAACACTGTAGTTATATTAATAGTTTATTAAGAGTTTCCAGGTAATAATACAGTTATTCTGTCCTATTCACAGCATAACAGCGACCAAATACATGACATAGGATTCAGATACTGACCGTATGAATCCACAGCTAAACCAGGCCTAAGCCTGGTGCCCTTGCGTTATAACACCAGTAATACTAGGGTTTGTTTTGATTGATGACCATATTACAGGTTTTTGTCTGAACTCTGTTACTTCATGACCTTCAGTGATTTGGCCTTATTTGAGGCCTGCATGCATTCATCATGCCTTCATGAGAATTCCTATCAGTCCCAGAATTCCCATTTACTTACTGCTGCTGTTTGAACACTGGGCAGAGAAGAAGTGAATGTGCTGATGCCCTCTAGTGGCACAAATGCTGCACAGCAGTTCTCAACCGGTGACCTGCGGGACCATTTCTGATCAACTAAATAGACCACATCTGTTCCACATGCAGATATATGAACGTATGACTCTTTAAATCTGATTTGATACCATAGAAATATAACTGTAATTAGATTTCCATGGTGTAATATTACTTAATTCAATTCTAGTCGCATTGAATGAGGCCCGCTGGAGATGGAGTTAATAACAGTGTGGCTAAATAGGTCAAACCTTATTTTCCACATAGAGAATCAACAACAACATGGAATCTGACCAGGGGTGCCCTAACTTTATATGACACTTAATGTCCCATTAAGATACAACACCACTGATCACTGCTGCCAAAAATCAAGAAAACAACCACTGTTTACAACAACTAGCTGTAAAGATGTTATTTAGTGTGTGTATATTATTTTATGCACATAATTATTGTTTTGAATTATATATGTCATATTGTTGATTAAATTCATAAACTTTTAGAATGCATATTGTTAATTAGTGTTTTGTTGTTTTCCCCATATGATTTATTAAAGATTTTTTCTTTGCAAAAATAAAGAAGCATTAAATCTTAATTGAACTCTTTCATTCGTGCATATGTAATAATATGAGTGGGGTAGGGAGGGAGTCCGAGCAGAAAGTTAGAAAAATTCTGTGAAATTTCCATATTCAGCAGAAGTAAAAGTACAACTCTGCGTCCAAAAATGTTGAGATGTTGTGCAAAATGTAAATAAAAACAAAATGCAATGATGTGCAAATCATTTACATCCTATATTTCAGTGAAAACAGTACATAGACAACATATCAACTGAGATATTTTATTGTTTGTTTTTTTTTTTTATTTGATGCAGCAACCTGTTGCCAAAGACTTGGGACAGGTGTAACAAAAGCCTGGTAAAGTTGTGTAATGCTAAAAAATCCTGATGAAACATCTCACAACTGTTAGGTTAATTGGCAACAGGTCAGTAAGATGACTGGGTCTAAAAGAGTCTTTCAGAAGTAAAGATGATGAGGAGGTTCACCACAGATTGGGCAAATTGAAAAATAACATTTCTGAACATAAAATAGCAAAGAACCTGGGTATTTTTCATCTACTGTACATAATAAACACTGTCTGTGAACACAGTTCATCACTACATCCACAAATGCAAGTTAAAACTCGACCATACAAAGAAGAAACCACATACAAACAGGATCCAGAAACACTGCCGCCTTCTCTGGGCCTGAGCTCATTTAAGATGGGCTCAGGTGAAGTGGAAAAGGATTCTATGGTCTGCACAAATCAAAATTTGAAATTCTTTTTGGGAATCATGGATGCCACATATTCCACGCTAAAGAGGAGAGGGACCGTCTGGCTTGTTATCAGTGCACGGTTCCAAAGCCTGCATCAGTGATGGTCTGGGGCTGCAAGACCAAGCCATTAATTCGACAATGCCAAACCACATTAGAAAACATTTGTTGGATTATGAATCAAAAAATATAGCAGACTTTAAACTGTTGAGTAGCTGAGATAAATCATATATCAATAGAAAAACATTTCACTTTCAAAACTACACCAGTTGGTCTCTTCATTTCCCAAATGTTTAGAGCGTTTGTTAAAAGAAGAAAACAGTGATATTTCATTGCATTCGGTTTTTCTTTACCTTTTGTACAGTGAGTATATAAATTGTAGGCTTTGTCTGAACATGATGGTCCAAATCTGGATGTCTAAAACTGCACATGTATGGCTTTAGAGGACAATCAACTACAGTTCAGCCTACCAAACATAAGACAACTAACCAACAAAGACAACAGCAAAGAGACATAACTATGAAACATACTTTATATTACATACTATACTTTATGAATCAGATTAAACTAATGTGTCAATATCATTTGATCAAAGAATCGATCCTGAGAGATCTAAGGTTCATATCACCGTTTGTTCTCCGTGCTGATGTAGTGTTTGTGTGGTTGTGTTGCTTGGTGTGACGGAGCTGTAGCTGTTGTTGAGGTTGGCACACGCACAGGTGTTTGGAACAAAACCACAAACCACACGGTGTCAATCTGCTCTCAGAGAACACGAGTTCACCACCCTGCCAACACTCCAATGCAAACACCCCAAGAGAACCAAAAGGAAAGTGTGTGATTGCTCAGACGAAAACCACCCAGTCCCTCCCGCTTAGTCCAAGTGTAGTCGATCAGTCTGGGCTTGTTCGGTGTCTGAAGTTCGCTTCTTTAATTTTAGCGCTAAGGCTATGAGGCTAATGTGGCTAACAAGTACTGGAAGTAATGAACACTAATTAGCATGGTGCTAACTGCGAGCCTAAATCATCATAGGCTTGCCTCAAACTATGTTGAGCTGCTCAGAAATCTCTAATAGACTTGACTGTCTTGTTTCTGACACTGACATACAGGCATTTGCAAAAGGCTGTGCACCTTTGGTCAACTCACATACTCTGTTGATTTTCTGAGAGAAACTGAAAAAATCGCCGTAATGGTAAAATATGTTGATGAGCCAAAAGATTTTGACCACTCACAGTACAACAAAGGACTGCAGGTCAAAGCGCAGGTCAAAGATCTGGGATATATTAGGAGTATGTGAACAGTCGGTTCTTGTAGTTGACATGGATGTGGGAGAATGTGTAGATGGGAAGACCTCAGTGCATTTGGCAAGTCTTGAAAGGACTCCCGGTCAGTGCTGGTGAGTACCTGCAGACAGTGGTCCCAGGAGGGACAAACCACAAACCGCGGGCTGGAGAGATTAAAGAAGATCACATAGTCCGATGATCCCTTTTTCTTTTACATCATGTGGACAGCTGGGTACAGCTGGTGCACTGTTTAACTGGGGAAGTGATGGCACCAGGCAGTAGTCCAAGGAGGGACAAAGCACAAACCATGGACTGGGTGGAGGGATTGAAGGTCACGTCGTCCAATGATGCCTTTTTCTTTTATATCCCATGGACAGCTGGTGCGCTGTTTAACAGAGGAAGTGATGGCACCAGGATGCATTGTAGGAAGAAGACAAGCAGGGGCAGGGATTGTGATGCTCTGGGAGATGTTCTGCTGGGAAACTCTAGTTCTGGGCATTCATCTCACTGTTTTACACATTCCACCTACTTAAGCATTGTTATGGACCATTCATGCTGGGGTTATTTTCTGATGGTAGTGGCCTCTTTCAGCAGGATAATGACCTGCCACACACATTGTTCATGAATGGTTTGAGGAACATGATAAGAATTCAAGGTGTTGCCCTGGCCACAAGTTCCCCAGGTCTCAATCCGGTCGAGCATCCACGGGATGTGCTGGAACAACAAGTCTGTTCCACCTCGCACCTTACTGGACTTAAAGGATCTGCTGCTAATGTCTTGGTGCCATATATTACAGGGCACCTTCAGAAGTCTTGTAGATTCCTGCTTTGGCAGGTTTGAGCTGTTTTGTTGCCACATGGAGGACCACCTGCATATATTAGTCATAATGTTTTGACTCATGAGCGTTTGTGTTGATGTCTTTACAAGCTTCGAATGTCTACACCGAAAATGTTGACATATGAATGAATCACCAGTGGCTTAATGCTGACATACTACTGGAAACACATAGGAATGCTAGAAGAAATGTGCATTAGTAAAGTACTAGACAGCCTCACTCTACTAATCACAGTGATGAAGGAAGGCAAAAACCTCACTTTTTAGCCATATGGTTTTGGTGAGTGTGACAGTGTCTGCACAGATTTGTGTTCATGCAAGCTCAGAGAACATTTGGACCAACTGACATTAACAGATTGATGTATACGCTATATCACTCACAATATCAGGCACAAAAATCGCAATAAGGATCTGGGTTGATATCATGCATCCCTGTTAAACTGCTTAAACTTCAGATGAAAAGCTGGAAAGCGAGAAGTGCATCTCATTTCTGGCGCTCCTCTGGGACTCTGAAGTAGATCCTTGGCAAACCCGCCTTCGTCTTCTTCGAGGAAGAAATGAATAACAGCTCCGTCTCTCTTCCACAGCACTTCCTCCAAAAAAACCCTCTCCAGATGGAGCACTTTGCATACTGGATGGAAAAAAGAGGAAAGTGAAGAAATACAGATGTGGAGGGAACGTAAGCAAAGCCGATGTTGTTAGTAAACATCTCTGAAAAAGACTTATTCAGCTGTTTTCAAACTTTCTGAGCATTGTTCTGGGTTATTTTGATGATTATTCTGCATTGTTGTGTTTTTGCAGTAGGTGTGTTACAGGGGAAGGTTGGTGGGGGCCAAGGTCTCCTCACTTAGAAGTCCCCCGTTGCTTTGTATCAGCTTAAAAACTGTGAAACTATTCACACCTCACCACAAAGACAAACTAAAGTGCACAACTGCAGCTTTCCTCACATCATAGAAACAAAAACAACTGCCACAATAAAATAGCATATCTGGATCATTCTAATAAATTGGCTCAAAGTCAGAGCTTAAACACATTTGGGACTTTTAACTGATCTTGGACTTTAGACTAAAACCCTTTTGCTTTGAGTGACCCTAAAACTTAATTATGGTGACTTGATTGAATCAAATGATTTAACGCTCCACTCTGTCACTACCAAAACACTCATAACTCGACCCAAACTTTACCAAATGTTGCGGTGGTGACAATTTTAGCGCATTTTGAGCAGAACTTAAAAATGCAGCCAGTACATGACCAGCAAGCACAGCTGTAATCAGCTGTTCATCATATTTTTCATTAAAACACAAAAATGACTTTACGGCAGAAAATCTGTGTTTCGGTAGTGACGATTCTTAATGTTCCACTGATTTCCAGACTTTGGGACACATTTACTTCAAAACCATGGGATCTACCAGCTCACCATGTGGCCATGAGGGTACAGGGATGCAGCCTCACTCCCTGCTCTAAAATGCAGGGTGTGGCTAAAACAAGGCTCCGCCCACAGACTAAAACTCTTTGTGTTTCAGTAATGATATGAAAATGTGGACTAGCATTTTTGATTAAATTTTTATTTATTTGAAAATTAAGCTCATGATAAATCTAAACCTTTCAACTGCATTAAAAAAAATCTTCAAAAAAATGTAAATATTATTTTCACAAGTGTAAATTTAGTGGTCAGGTTAGAACAGTAGAAAATACCCTGTAAATGATAATAGCTTTTATTTATGCTTTGGGTTTAAACAAATCTTAAAATAATCCTTGTAAATATTTACTATCCATATAAAAACATATAAGCAAAAATATATTTCATTAAAGTCATTAAAGAAAAATGACCTCAAAAAGGCAGAAATTCCAGTTTATATCTACAGGGGGCTAAATAAAAGGTTATTTAAAAAAAAGCTCTCCTTAGGTCACCAAATTTCAGAAGATGCCAAACACGTAGCTGATGTTCATACAGTCACGTGCCATCTTTGGTTACTAACCATCACTGGTGACCAGTGGAAGAGGAGGCTGACTTTAGAGAGCAGCCAGTCTCTTATATTCATTGAACCCCTTTGCATAGTCAGCCACAAAGCTAAATAGGCCAGTTGGTGGTGATCATCCTCACTGTAATGGTAGTCCTGGGACATTATGCTTCCTAGCTGGCCCCTCAACTCCAAACCCCCCTGTAAAACAAAAACCTGAACACCTGACAGCCAATCAGAGGATCTGCCAAGGCACTAGGCATTTTCTTTTTCCATCTACGTTCCTCGTTTCTAATGAATACTAATGTTGAATAAGTATAAGCTAGTGCTGAATTAGAAGACATACATCTCTTGAAGACAGCGCAATATATCACCCTGTTATCAGCCCTAACATAAGGGCATGCCCAGGCAGCCACTTGCAGGCTGAAGGCTCACAGAGTTAATGATATAAAATTTGCTATAGTTTTCTGGTAGTTTCACAAAATTGAGCTATTAGAAAAATCTCTTTCCTCTGGAAGTTTGAAGTCTTTTACCCAGAAGGAGACGGACACATTTCTACCTGAACAGCAAGCCAGTTATTCTGACAAAATGACCTCTAATAATATTCCCAGCTAAAAAAGTGACGCACTTTTACCCTTTTTTGTAGGTAACAGTATGTCACACAGTGTCAAAGCACATAATCAAGCCTATCAGAGATTCAGACATGAGGTTAGCACCTTGCTAATTGGCGGGGTATAGACTCCCCTTTTCTTAAAGACATTAGCCTTATAGCTCCAGAGCTTCAGCTAAAGAAGCAAGCTTCGGACACCAAAAATGTCCCGGCTGATCGGCTATATTTGGGGTAAGGGGGTTGGTGGACTGGTTGAATTTCTAACTTTCACATTGAAAAAAACAAGCCAAGTGGAGTAAACACTGAATACATTGGAGCCGCATTGTCCAACGTCTGCTTTCTGCTTTGTATACAGTTTATACGCACAAATTTTTGGAATTGAGAAATTACCCTTAAAATGTATTAAAAGAACTCTTTCCATCATCTGGGTTCCGACTCCTTCCACACACATTTCCACACTTCCAGGCTCTCTCTTTGGCCCCATTGCTTGATTGGCCTGGTGGTTTATAGCCCAGCTTTGTTTTCCGAATAGCAGTGGTTAAGTCCATTAGTTGAACTGCCATATCCCGGTGTAATTCAGTATATAAAGAAAAAAACAAACCACCCGGCTCTCCGCCAGCTGGATATCACCACGAGGAACAGAACCACGGGCGATTTGGAGCCATCAGAGCTAAATTGAGATAGATCTCCAGTATGTGAGGTTGAGTCTTATTAGGAAACATGCACAGATGGCCGCAGAGAGGGAGCGCAATCTCCGCTCTAATTCAACCCCTATGGAATGAAATGGGATTTTTGAGGGAAGTGCGGCAAGGCTGAAGTTTTGGACCCGGGGGTAAATATGACAGATTGTTGTGTCAGAAACATGCGATGGAGGGGATGTGGTGGAGGGAATGAGCAGGAAGTCAGTCCATTTATGACCATTAGAGGTTCGCACCCAACGTCTGGCTTAGGGTCAGCTTGGTTCTTTAGGGTTTTTGTACTTCAGCAAAAGTGATTTGGAGCAAGGCACGCCTACAACACTGAACAAGGACTGTGATGCACCTACTTATAAAGAGTTATTCTATATTTATTTTATACATTTTACAGTATTCAATAGAATCTGAACACCCAATGTTTACGGAACAATGTGAACAGTTCTCAGACTTTTACAGCTTAATTAACATCTTGGATTTTTGTCATTTGATCTCAATTGGAGATTTAAAACTCACACACCAGAGGCTGAGGACTTTACTCAGACTCACAGACTGAAGGCTAATCTATCTCACATCCCAGAGATTCAAGGCTTGACTCAGACTTACACCTTTATGATTTGCGACTTGACTTAGAATTGTACCTCAAAGATTCGAGACTTGACTCAGACCCGCATCCCTGAGAACTGAGACCCAAGTTGGATTCCCACACCAGAGATTCAAGACTTGACTCAGGCTCACGTCTCAGAGATTCAAGACTTGACTCAGGCTCACGTCTCAGAGATTCAAGACTTGACTCAGGCTCACGTCTCAGAGATTCAAGACTTGACTCAGGCTCACGTCTCAGAGATTCAAGACTTGACTCAGGCTCACGTCTCAGAGATTCAAGACTTGACTCAGGCTCACGTCTCAGAGATTCAAGACTTGACTCAGGCTCACGTCTCAGAGATTCAAGACTTGACTCAGGCTCACGTCTCAGAGATTCAAGGCTTGTCTCAGACTCACACTTCAGAGACTTGGGACACATCTTAGATTTGCACCCCAAAGATTTAAGTCTTGACTGGGATTTCCACACCAGAGACTTGAGGCTCGACTTGGACTCTCATGCTAGAGACTCATGACTTGATTGTGACTTTCATCCCTGAGACTCGAGACTTGACTGTGACTCGCATCACAGAGACTTTAGACTGAAATCAGACTTGCATCCCAGAGACTCAAGACTTGACTCTAACTTGTACCTTAGAATCTCAAGACTCTTAAATCCCAGAGACTGAAGATTTGACTCTGACTCGCACCGAAGAGGCTCAAATCTCACGTTAGACTCCCATGAATCCACTTGTGAATATCTCAGCTGTAAACATGTTTAAAGAATTCTGATTACCAAAAGTTGCAGTATTGAATTGTTTGCCTGGTCCTTCCAGGGTTCTTTAGTGAAGAAAATGATTCTGTGTAGAACCACAAACACTCAAAGAACCTTTTACATGATTAAACTGTTCTTTGCTTCCTGTAAGCATTCTTCAGATTGATGGAGACTATGATGTATATGGTTCTATATAGGACCAAAGGTTCTTCTACTTTCACAAGCTTGACATCATAATAATAGAAGAACCCTTTTTGGAGCGGTATAGAACCTTTTTCAAAATGTTTCTATTTGGGCCATATACAACACATTCTTCCATCAATCTGAAGAACCATTTCATGATGCAAAGGTTCTTTTGAGTGTTCAAGGTTCTATGTAGAACCATTTTCTTTACTAAAGAACCTTTGAAGAATTGTCTTTTGAATGGTGTAGTATTGAAAGTCACTGACCTTTAACAACATTGATCATAACTAGTAGTTTTTATTGTACTGTAGGCTGACCTACAATGATCTCCGTCACCGAGGCTGTTTAGGGAGCAGCAATTTCCAAACATACAATGTTTACTTGTGCGTACTTGTTTGTTAACTCAGTTGCGGTGCCAGCGTCCAAGTTTAACGCTGATTTCTCACGAGGCCGCAGCCAAAAAGAAATGTAATTGCAGAATCTGCTTCTTTCTTGACAGCCAGCTTCAAGGTCCCCCTTCAATATTGCATTTCGGTGTTGTGAGTAAATGCAACTTCTGGCTGATTTATGAAGTCTGCTCCACTACGTAGTGAATATTTTATAACACCCAAAGTGGCAGGAAAAGAAGCGTTCACAAAAGTTCTGCTTTTGGACGTCTCACCAGCTAATTAACTTCCTGCCAAAGCTCCCAGTGTGGACCGTGAGGGGAGTTTTTGTAGACATTGCAAGAAGTTCTGTTTTCTGTCTGGTATTTGGATCTAATTGGTATTGGGCATATGGTACCAGTCAAAGGTTCGGATGCCTCTGATGGCATGTCTGTTTTCCACAATCTTAAAGACAGTTTGATCTAAACGCTTATGCTTAATTGCATGAAATATGTTACTAAGGCAAATCCGAATGCTGAAGCCGAAGGCCTGTGTAACTTCAAGCGTAAAAAGCATTTTAAATGTTCCTAACAAGTAGCTTCAAGCAGCTAACAAGGTCTCTGCATGTCTGTTCATACTTTTAAATGGTATCAGAAATAACTCTGGCCTTCTGAGAGGCAAAGGCGTACATAACCTGCCGTAAACCATACGCTCCCAAATCCTCAGTGAGATTACGGAATTACACTTTAGGTCCCCATCATGCTCTGGAATAAATCAGTTCTGTTTCCAGAAAATTTCAAGTTCGATCCCCACAGGATCCTGGGTCAACATGTTCTGAAGCTCTGATGTGGAGCAGCATGGGTGGTTCTGATGCTTTCCTGCAACCTAATCTCATATTAAAGGCTGGAATGATTTCCTTTCTTTTTCGCTTTTGCATAAGACATTTGATGTCACACTGTTCTTGCCTCTGCATCTGAGACCTCCTGTCTTTCATGAACCATCACTCTGCATTCCTACATATGTATTATTCACAGTCAGAGGGGCTGGCGTGCACCTCCTGAATGCGTAATCGTGTTTTGAGTTGGGAGATGTGAGATTTGTGGGCCTTTTTTTGCGGTTGGCTTTTGCTTTTAGGCCACTGTTTTGTAGCAGAGGCAGAAAAGCGAATTTGTCCTGTTTGACAATGGCATATTCACGGGTCAGCACTGCTTGGCTGCAGTGCAAGACGTGACAGCTGTGTTTGGCCACAATGCCATGCCTGCTTTTAGAGCCGGCAATGATTCCCCTTAATTAACTGCACATTTTCCTCATGCTGAAGTCCAGCTGAGGAACATTCATCCAGCAATATTTCCATGTCTGATACTACTAAACGTGTCTGATCGGGTCGGGCAATATCCACTTTTTTCATACCTTTAAAATTTAATATTTTATATTAAAACCCCATATAAGTTCTTGGGCCAACACACACACATATTCTAAACCACTTATCCCTCTGGGTCGCAGGGGCTGCTGGAGCCAATCCCAGCCGTCATTAAAGCAGGCGTAAAGCAGGAAACGCCCTGAACAAGTTGCCAGTCCATCACAGGGCAGACATACAGACATATACTTTCACACCTAGGGGGCATCTCCAATTCACCTGACTGCATGTCTTTGGACCATGGAAGGCAACCCACCCAGACCCTTCTTGCTGTGAGGCCACTATGCCGCCCTAGTGGGCCAATACAGTCAAATTAAAAGCTCAATTTGCTTATAGAGGCAATAAATAAGTGAATGCAGTTCACCGCTTTTAACCCATCATTCAATAAACATAAAAACATCTAACGATTCATAAATATTAAACAGTGCAGCTAACTAGGACAGAACTGGTTGGCATTAGCTCACGTAGCATGATAACCAGTCTGTGTGAGCTAATTCCAGTAGTTGAGCGACGGGTGACAGAAGGGTGAAATTAAACCGGTGTGGATCTGTAGCGTTCAAGTTAACCAGGGCCACCCATTACAGTTCCAACTAACTGACACAAGTGTACATGATAGAAAGTCTAGTGACTGGTGTTGGCATGAGCTTGAGTGAGTGTGCTTGAGGCAGTAGCATGCTGGCTTAGTAGGCCACACACCACAGTACAGGCTCAGTTCCTGCCAAAATGCTGTTAAAACGACATATTTAGAGGATAAAGACTCAGAGGAGAGCTCGACAGTCAGTCGCCCACAACCTGTCACGATACAGACATGGAAAACATTTAGCTCTACTTTTAGTGGAGGTTAACAGCATCCGTGAAGTGATTAGGGGGTTAATTCTAGATGGTTGGACATATATCCACCTCTGGATGTAGGTGTTTCTAATAAAGTGGCCACTGAGTGGAAAAATTAGCAGTCTGGCAACCCCCGCCTCTATATTGTAAAAGGGCGAATTAGTATTAGGAACATAAGCGATGCAGACTTATGCTTAAGCATGCTAAAAGCTGAAAGCTAGGCTAAAAATGCTTCTTCACTTCACCCGTTTGGCTGTAAAACATCAGCTAAGACGTTAATGCTTCTCTGATAATAAATATGTCATGAACTACACTCACCGGCCACTTTATTAGGTACGTGTTCAGTTGCTTGTTAACACAAATAGCTAATCAGCCAATCACACGGCTGCAGCTCACTGCATTCAGGCGTGTACAGGTGGTCAAGACAACTTGCTGAAGTGCAGACCGAGCATCAGAACGGGGAAGAAAGGGGATTTAAGGGGCTTTGAACGTGGCGTGGTTGTTGGTGCCAGACGGGCTGGTCTGAGTATTTCAGAAACTGCTGATCTGCTGGGATTTTCACGCTCAACCATCTCTAGGGTTCACAGAGAACGGTCCGAAAAAGAGGAAATATCCAGTGAGCGGTCAGTTGTGTGGACGAAAATGCCTTGTTGATGTGAGAGGTCAGAGGAGAACGGGCAGACTGGTTCCAGATGATAGAAAGACAACAGGAACTCAAATAACCAACCAGAATCTCTGAGGAACGTTTCCAACACCTTGTTGAAAGTCTGACAAGAAGAATTAAGACAGTTCTGAAGGAAAAAGGGGGTCCAGCCTTTTACTAGCAAGGGGTACCTAATAAAGTGGCTATTCATTATAGCATTTGCACTCCTCTAACGTCTTGATAAAATAATTCATAATAAGAGTTCTTGTGTTTCTGATCACACTTCTCAAAGTGCTTTTATCCAGGGTTTAAAGGAAAGGTACATTACACCATGTCCCCGGTTTATTATGCTAAAACATCAGCTCAGAGAAGATCAGTCGCAAACGTGATTAACTTCACTGGGTTAATTTGAGTTTTTCTGATGTGATAAGGCAGAGAAGCTTTTTGTCCTTCAGTTGATTCAATTTTTCATTCTCATTTTCATTTACAGCGCGAGGGACATGATTAAACGAGGTGGTTGATTTATATACACAAGGGCCTGCAGTCATACTTCGGCGACTCCGCCGAGAGACGTTTTTATAGCGATTCAGATGTTTTAACTAAAATTGGATTCTGTCCTTTATCTCACCCCAATTTGTGCAGATCTGAGTGTAGAAGAAAGAAAATAAGCACTGCGTCGGTTTTCCTGTGAGACCTTATGTTAAAGTTTGTCTGCGACAAGAATAGAGGGCTGAATCCCAACTTTAGCTTTTCTGTTCAGATTCTATATTAAATAAATAAATATATATGTAGGTATGTAGGTCACAAAAAATAAATCAAGTTTTAGATATCAAGTCAGACATGGTGCTCAAAATATGCTCTGCATCACTAGAAAGACGTTTTTAAGTATATGGTTGGTGCTATATTAGATGGCAGTTTAACTCAATTTAGTTTTTTCATCAATTGAAGAATACTGGAGATTTTAGGAAGAGTAAATCTACTGGGATTGAAGGTAAGGCTGGTAACTGTTGATGGGTGGTGTAATAAACAAACGCCGCTCAGCTCCGCCCTCTAAAGACGTCATTAACGACCATGAAATGAACAAACGCCGCTCAGCTCCGCCCTCTAAAGATGTCATTAACAACCATCAAATAAACAAACGCCGCTCAGCTCCGCCCTCTAAAGACGTCATTAACAACCATCAAATAAACAAACGCCGCTCAGCTCCGCCCTCTAAAGACGTCATTAACGACCATCAAATAAACAAACGCCGCTCAGCTCCGCCCTCTAAAGACGTCATTAACAACCATCAAATAAACAAACGCCGCTCAGCTCCGCCCTCTAAAGACGTCATTAACGACCATCAAATAAACAAACGCCACTCAGCTCCGCCCTCTAAAGACGTCATTAACGACCATCAAATAAACACACGCCGCTCAGCTCCGCCCTCTAAAGACGTCATTAACGACCATCAAATAAACAAACGCCGCTCAGCTCCGCCCTCTAAAGACGTCATTAACGACCATGAAATAAACAAACGCCGCTCAGCTCCGCCCTCTAAAGACGTCATTAACGACCATCAAATAAACACACGCCGCTCAGCTCCGCCCTCTAAAGACGTCATTAACGACCATCAAATAAACACACGCCGCTCAGCTCCGCCCTCTAAAGACGTCATTAACGACCATCAAATAAACACACGCCGCTCAGCTCCGCCCTCTAAAGACGTCATTAACGACCATCAAATAAACAAACGCCGCTCAGCTCCGCCCTCTAAAGACGTCATTAACGACCATCAAATAAACAAACGCTGCTCAGCTCCGCCCTCTAAAGACGTCATTAACGACCATCAAATAAACAAACGCCGCTCAGTTCCGCCCTCTAAAGACGTCATTAACGACCATCAAATAAACAAACGCCGCTCAGCTCCGCCCTCTAAAGACGTCATTAACGACCATCAAATAAACAAACGCCGCTCAGCTCCGCCCTCTAAGGACGTCATTAACGACCATCAAATAAACAAACGCCGCTCAGCTCCGCCCTCTAAAGACGTCATTAACGACCATCAAATAAACACACGCCGCTCAGCTCCACCCTCTAAAGACGTCATTAACGACCATCAAATAAACAGACGCCGCTCAGCTCCGCCCTCTAAAGACGTCATTAACGACCATCAAATAAACAAACGCCGCTCAGCTCCGCCCTCTAAAGACGTCATTAACGACCATCAAATAAACACACGCCGCTCAGCTCCGCCCTCTAAAGACGTCTTTAACGACCATCAAATAAACAAACGCCGCTCAGCTCCGCCCTCTAAAGACGTCATTAACGACCATGAAATAAACAAACGCCGCTCAGCTCCGCCCTCTAAAGACGTCATTAACGACCATCAAATAAACAAACGCCGCTCAGCTCCGCCCTCTAAAGACGTCATTAACGACCATCAAATAAACAAACGCCGCTCAGCTCCGCCCTCTAAAGACGTCATTAACGACCATCAAATAAACGAACGCCGCTCAGCTCCGCCCTCTAAAGACGTCATTAACACCCATCAAATAAACAAACGCCGCTCAGCTCCGCCCTCTAAAGGCGTCATTAACGACCATCAAATAAACAAACGCCGCTCAGCTCCGCCCTCTAAAGACGTCATTAACGACCATCAAATAAACAAACGCCGCTCAGCTCCGCCCTCTAAAGACGTCATTAACGACCATCAAATAAACGAACGCCGCTCAGCTCCGCCCTCTAAAGACGTCATTAACACCCATCAAATAAACAAACGCCGCTCAGCTCCGCCCTCTAAAGGCGTCATTAACGACCATCAAATAAACAAACGCCGCTCAGCTCCGCCCTCTAAAGACGTCATTAACGACCATCAAATAAACAAACGCCGCTCAGCTCCGCCGTCTAGAGGCGCCATTGGGAGCATCATTATTATGGAGCTGCTTCTTGAGCATTACATATGATTGAATGGAGCGACGTCCTGTGAGATGTTTAACTGAAATTTAATTTAACTGAAAACGGAGAGAAAATGGATGGTAAAAAAAAAAATTACCCAAACTGCGGCCAAAATAACTCATAATGGGTTTCAAGTAAGAATGTGAAGGTGCTGCCTGGACTCCATCGTTTCAATCTCACTGAAAATTCTTGGAGGATTATGAAATCGTGGGTCCAGCAGTGGGACCCTCATTCCCCTGGGGTACTGAAGATGGAATCCGTCACATTTGAACCACAATGTGGCAAAATGTTAATTACTTCCTACCATAGACGTCTCTAAGCTGTGATTGCCAACAGCGGCTTTGCGACGAAGAACTAATGCTGTACATTTGTGGTGTCTGAATACTTTCCTATCAATTTCTTATTTACTTAATAACTCCAGAAGGCGCTCAACACTCTCTACAGGCTACAGTAATCAAATGCTGCCCATTTTCGACTGACAGTGTTGACAATTCAGATGATACTCCTTGCTCAGACGTTAGTGTTTCTTGTGTGTTATTATAATTAATAATGATTTCATATGACAGACCTCCACTTATACACTAACAGAAGACATAATTAATAAAGTCTTATGTGTAGCGAACCCCTTATGTCTAATTTGGGCTCTGCTGAAGACCTTATCAAACCCCTAATGCGTGTTCCTTTAAATAAAGTAATACCAACCTTTAGAATAAAACTTTTGCAATGTGTCAAACATGCACCCCTCCTCTTTTTCTGACGCCAGAGAAACACAAGCCAGGAACATAAACTCACAAACTCACTCATGCCTGAGATCTATGATTAAACCCGAAGGTACAGATTGTTCTAGATGAAGCAGAAAGACCAGGCAGGAACATGTTGTAGGAGCACACTGCAGATTATTAAAATGGGGCAGATGTAATAAAGTGGCCAGAATTATAAGGTAAGTGTTTCTCATAAAGTGGCCAGTGAGTTGAAGTACAAGGTGGGTGTTTCTAATAAAGTGGCCAGTGACTGAAAGTTCACGGTAGGTGTTTCTAATAAAGTGGCCAGTGAGTTGAAGTACAAGGTAGATGTTTCTAATAAAGTGGCCAGTGAGTGGAAGCACAAGGTGGGTGTTTCTAATAAAGTGGCCAGTGAGTGGAAGCACAAGGTGGGTGTTTCTAATAAAGTGGCCAGTGACTGAAAGTTCACGGTAGGTGTTTCTAATAAAGTGGCCAGTGAGTTGAAGTACAAGGTAGATGTTTCTAATAAAGTGGCCAGTGAGTGGAAGCACAAGGTAGGTGTTTCTAATAAAGTGGCCAGTGAGTGGAAGCACAAGGTGGGTGTTTCTAATAAAGTGGCCAGTGAGTGGAAGCACAAGGTGGGTGTTTCTAATAAAGTGGCCAGTGAGTGGAAGCACAAGGTGGGTGTTTCTAATAAAGTGGCCAGTGAGTGGAAGCACAAGGTGGGTGTTTCTAATAAAGTGGCCAGTGAGTGGAAGCACAAGGTGGGTGTTTCTAATAAAGTGGCCAGTGAGTGGAAGCACAAGGTAGGCGTTTCTAATAAAGTGGCCAGTGAGTGGAAGCACAAGGTAGGTGTTTCTAATAAAGTGGCCAGTGAGTGGAAGCACAAGGTAGATGTTTCTAATAAAGTGGCCAGTGAGTGGAAGCACAAGGTGGGTGTTTCTATTAAAGTGGCCAGTGAGTGGAAGCACAAGGTGGGTGTTTCTAATAAAGTGGCCAGTGACTGAAAGTTCACGGTAGGTGTTTCTAATAAAGCGGCCAGTGAGTGGAAGCACAAGGTGGGTGTTTCTAATAAAGTGGCCAGTGAGTGGAAGCACAAGGTGGGTGTTTCTAATAAAGTGGCCAGTGAGTGGAAGCACAAGGTAGGTGTTTCTAATAAAGTGGCCAGTGAGTGGAAGCAGAAGGTGGGTGTTTCCAATAAAGTGGCCAGTAAGTGGAAGCACAAGGTGGGTGTTTCTAATAAAGTGGCCAGTGAGTGGAAGCACAAGGTAGGTGTTTCTAATAAAGTGGCCAGTGAGTGGAAGCACAAGGTAGGTGTTTCTACTAAAGTGGCCAGTGAGTGGAAGCACAATGTGGGTGTTTCTAATAAAGTGGCCAGTGAGTGGAAGCACAAGGTGGGTGTTTCTAATAAAGTGGCCAGTGAGTGGAAGCACAAGGTGGGTGTTTCTAATAAAGTGGCCAGTGAGTGGAAGCACAAGGTGGGTGTTTCTAATAAAGTGGCCAGTGAGTGGAAGCACAAGGTAGGTGTTTCTAATAAAGTGGCCAGTGAGTGGAAGCACAAGGTAGGTGTTTCTAATAAAGTGGCCAGTGAGTGGAAGCACAAGGTAGGTGTTTCTAATAAAGTGGCCAGTGAGTGGAAGCACAAGGTAGGCGTTTCTAATAAAGTGGCCAGTGAGTGGAAGCACAAGGTGGGTGTTTCTAATAAAGTGGCCAGTGAGTGGAAGCACAAGGTGGGTGTTTCTAATAAAGTGGCCAGTGAGTGGAAGCACAAGGTAGGTGTTTCTAATAAAGTGGCCAGTGAGTGGAAGCACAAGGTGGGTGTTTCTAATAAAGTGGCCAGTGAGTGGAAGCACAAGGTAGGTGTTTCTAATAAAGTGGCCAGTGAGTGGAAGCACAAGGTGGGTGTTTCTAATAAAGTGGCCAGTGAGTGGAAGCACAAGGTGGGTGTTTCTAATAAAGTGGCCAGTGAGTGGAAGCACAAGGTGGGTGTTTCTAATAAAGTGGCCAGTGAGTGGAAGCACAAGGTGGGTGTTTCTAATAAAGTGGCCAGTGAGTGGAAGCACAAGGTGGGTGTTTCTAATAAAGTGGCCAGTGAGTGGAAGCACAAGGTAGGCGTTTCTAATAAAGTGGCCAGTGAGTGGAAGCACAAGGTAGGTGTTTCTAATAAAGTGGCCAGTGAGTGGAAGCACAAGGTAGGTGTTTCTAATAAAGTGGCCAGTGAGTGGAAGCACAAGGTAGGTGTTTCTAATAAAGTGGCCAGTGAGTGGAAGCACAAGGTAGATGTTTCTAATAAAGTGGCCAGTGAGTGGAAGCACAAGGTGGGTGTTTCTATTAAAGTGGCCAGTGAGTGGAAGCACAAGGTGGGTGTTTCTAATAAAGTGGCCAGTGACTGAAAGTTCACGGTAGGTGTTTCTAATAAAGTGGCCAGTGAGTGGAAGCACAAGGTGGGTGTTTCTAATAAAGTGGCCAGTGAGTGGAAGCACAAGGAGGGTGTTTCTAATAAAGTGGCCAGTGAGTGGAAGCACAAGGTAGGTGTTTCTAATAAAGTGGCCAGTGAGTGGAAGCAGAAGGTGGGTGTTTCCAATAAAGTGGCCAGTAAGTGGAAGCACAAGGTGGGTGTTTCTAATAAAGTGGCCAGTGAGTGGAAGCACAAGGTAGGTGTTTCTAATAAAGTGGCCAGTGAGTGGAAGCACAAGGTAGGTGTTTCTAATAAAGTGGCCAGTGAGTGGAAGCACAAGGTGGGTGTTTCTAATAAAGTGGCCAGTGAGTGGAAGCACAAGGTGGGTGTTTCTAATAAAGTGGCCAGTGAGTGGAAGCACAAGGTGGGTGTTTCTAATAAAGTGGCCAGTGAGTGGAAGCACAAGGTAGGTGTTTCTAATAAAGTGGCCAGTGAGTGGAAGCACAAGGTAGGTGTTTCTAATAAAGTGGCCAGTGAGTGGAAGCACAAGGTAGGTGTTTCTAATAAAGTGGCCAGTGAGTGGAAGCACAAGGTAGGTGTTTCTAATAAAGTGGCCAGTGAGTGGAAGCACAAGGTAGGCGTTTCTAATAAAGTGGCCAGTGAGTGGAAGCACAAGGTGGGTGTTTCTAATAAAGTGGCCAGTGAGTGGAAGCACAAGGTAGGTGTTTCTAATAAAGTGGCCAGTGAGTGGAAGCACAAGGTGGGTGTTTCTAATAAAGTGGCCAGTGAGTGGAAGCACAAGGTAGGTGTTTCTAATAAAGTGGCCAGTGAGTGGAAGCACAAGGTGGGTGTTTCTAATAAAGTGGCCAGTTAGTGGAAGCACAAGGTGGGTGTTTCTAATAAAGTGGCCAGTGAGTGGAAGCACAAGGTGGGTGTTTCTAATAAAGTGGCCAGTGAGTGGAAGCACAAGGTAGGTGTTTCTAATAAAGTGGCCAGTGAGTGGAAGCACAAGGTAGGCGTTTCTAATAAAGTGGCCAGTGAGTGGAAGCACAAGGTAGGTGTTTCTAATAAAGTGGCCAGTGAGTGGAAGCACAAGGTAGGTGTTTCTAATAAAGTGGCCAGTGAGTGGAAGCACAAGGTAGGTGTTTCTAATAAAGTGGCCAGTGAGTGGAAGCACAAGGTAGATGTTTCTAATAAAGTGGCCAGTGAGTGGAAGCACAAGGTGGGTGTTTCTATTAAAGTGGCCAGTGAGTGGAAGCACAAGGTGGGTGTTTCTAATAAAGTGGCCAGTGACTGAAAGTTCACGGTAGGTGTTTCTAATAAAGTGGCCAGTGAGTGGAAGCACAAGGTGGGTGTTTCTAATAAAGTGGCCAGTGAGTGGAAGCACAAGGTGGGTGTTTCTAATAAAGTGGCCAGTGAGTGGAAGCACAAGGTAGGTGTTTCTAATAAAGTGGCCAGTGAGTGGAAGCAGAAGGTGGGTGTTTCCAATAAAGTGGCCAGTAAGTGGAAGCACAAGGTGGGTGTTTCTAATAAAGTGGCCAGTGAGTGGAAGCACAAGGTAGGTGTTTCTAATAAAGTGGCCAGTGAGTGGAAGCACAAGGTAGGTGTTTCTAATAAAGTGGCCAGTGAGTGGAAGCACAAGGTGGGTGTTTCTAATAAAGTGGCCAGTGAGTGGAAGCACAAGGTGGGTGTTTCTAATAAAGTGGCCAGTGAGTGGAAGCACAAGGTGGGTGTTTCTAATAAAGTGGCCAGTGAGTGGAAGCACAAGGTAGGTGTTTCTAATAAAGTGGCCAGTGAGTGGAAGCACAAGGCAGGTGTTTCTAATAAAGTGGCCAGTGAGTGGAAGCACAAGGTAGGTGTTTCTAATAAAGTGGCCAGTGAGTGGAAGCACAAGGTAGGTGTTTCTAATAAAGTGGCCAGTGAGTGGAAGCACAAGGTAGGCGTTTCTAATAAAGTGGCCAGTGAGTGGAAGCACAAGGTGGGTGTTTCTAATAAAGTGGCCAGTGAGTGGAAGCACAAGGTAGGTGTTTCTAATAAAGTGGCCAGTGAGTGGAAGCACAAGGTGGGTGTTTCTAATAAAGTGGCCAGTGAGTGGAAGCACAAGGTAGGTGTTTCTAATAAAGTGGCCAGTGAGTGGAAGCACAAGGTGGGTGTTTCTAATAAAGTGGCCAGTTAGTGGAAGCACAAGGTGGGTGTTTCTAATAAAGTGGCCAGTGAGTGGAAGCACAAGGTGGGTGTTTCTAATAAAGTGGCCAGTGAGTGGAAGCACAAGGTAGGTGTTTCTAATAAAGTGGCCAATCAGTTGAACTATCAAGTAGGGGTTTCCAATAAACTTGACAATAAGTCTATACTTAAAACGTGTCTGAGAGCCATTCCCCCAACCCTAATTGACAGTCTCCTGGCTCCGCCCACTAATCACTGCCCACATTTTGCTCTTTGGAAGGTCTTGTGTGTATCTTCTGCATTGCTGCGCATGGATTTTAGCGTTCTGCTTGTTTTCTCTGTTCTTTGTTCATTCATTCCCCTCATTATTCCCACTGGCTGTTTTGCTAGTTCTGACAGTGGACCCCCGCTTTCTGCAAGGCTGCTGATTCTCGGATTAGCCTTGATAAACTCCGCGTATGCATCCCACCACCTGGGCTTACCCACTTGCTCCCAAAGGCTTTCTGGATAAGCTGGAGCATTAGCATACAGAGAGGCAGCATCTCCGGCATTTCGCTTAGATTCTGGTTTTCTCCCCAAGTCTAATTCAAGGCTAACATCTCAATTTGATATTCAGTTCCCAGAATAAACCTGATTAGCTGGTGGATCACGGGTTTATAAATATGGCTGGAATAAAGTCTGTAGGACAGCTAATCTGCGGGAGCTAATCGGAGGATTGGGAGAACGAACTTACCCACGCCTTGATCGGGGCAGCTTGAGAACAGTTCTAGCAAGAGCATGAAGCAAGAGCAAGAGATTTAAATATGTTGTTCGTCTCATGTCAGCCTCACATTTAGGCCTCCCTGGACTGAAATGGCCAGTAGTCCAGGGCTTTAAAACCCCAGACGATTCAAACAGGTGAACCCGCCTGGCTGAGTTCACTCAGAAGCTTTCTGAGCAATTATGGAATCTAGCTTGCTCACAAAGTTCTTCCAGGGCTTGGTCATTGTCCGGGTTTCATACTAAGAAAATTAGACTCAGAACTTCTTAGTGTTTGATTTGAGATCTTTTTAGCTTGGAAAAGCGTCCGTGAAACCAGGCTCAGGCGGCTGCACGCTTGTGGTGCAGTGCCAGTGTTAAAGAGCACTAAGTGTTTTAGGCTAGCACTACATTTTAATTTAACTTAGAGCCGTTTGTCAACTGTGGAATTAGACCTCCCCATTTAACCCATCCATGCAGTAAAACACCACATACACACTAGGGGGCAGTGAGCACACTTGCCCGGAGCAGCAGGCGCCCAAGTAGCAGTTGGGGGTTAGGTGTCTTGCTCAAGGGCACTTCAGTCATGGATTGTCAGCCGAGGGGATCGAACCGGCAACCTTCCAGTCACTGAGCTGGTTCCCTGACCTCCAACCCACAACCCACAACCCTGCCACCACGCAGAGCCTTCAGCTACATACAATACAATACAAATGCAGTGCACACATATTACAGTGTATAATCTAAATGTATTAATTCATACTTTATGCACTTTAACAACAGATTTGATTTAATATCGCTTAACCATTTTAAGTTTGGGGCTTAAAATGGCTCATTCTCTTCAAGAGCTAGATGCTTTAGAAGGTGTTACGTGGAAGTTTATATATATTTATGTCTAAAATCTGCACTCACCGGCCACTTTATTAGGTACCCCTTGCTAGTAAAAGGTTGGACCCCCTTTTGCCTTCAGAACGGTCTTAATTCTTCATGGCAGACTTTCAACAAGGTGTTGGAAACGTTCCTCAGAGATTCTGGTTGGTTATTTGAGTTCCTGTTGTCTTTCTATCATCTGGAACCAGTCTGCCCGTTCTCCTCTGACCTCTCACATCAACAAGGCATTTTCGTCCACACAACTGACCGCTCACTGGATATTTCCTCTTTTTCGGACCGTTCTCTGTAAACCCTAGAGATGGTTGAGTGTGAAAATCCCAGCAGATCAGCAGTTTCTGAAATACTCAGACCAGCCCGTCTGGCACCAACAACCACGCCACGTTCAAAGCCCCTTAAATCCCCTTTCTTCCCCGTTCTGATGCTCGGTCTGCACTTCAGCAAGTCGTCTTGACTTGCATGCCTAAATGCAGTGAGTTGTGGCCGTGTGATTGGCTGATCAGCTATTTGTGTTAACAAGCAACTGAGCAGTACCTAATAAAGTGGCCGGTGAGTGAAGTCATCTACAATGTAGAATGACTGGAACGAAGGCACAGTGGCGTCATGTCGGGCCAGCAGAAACCCATTTAACAGCAGCCAGTCAGCCCCAATTTCCATTCACACACAACACCCCATGCTTCTGAATGAGCTTATCATATGAAGGCATTCAGCTCCAGCCTTGGGTCGAGAGCTATTAGCAACAGTAATAGCAACAATGTACAGCCATTGCCTCTCCTCTAGCAGGCGCTTACGTAAACGGCTCATTTCCACCTCTAATGGTCTGGCTGAGATTACAGTGTTATTATATAAGATTCTTCCTGAGTGCTGAAGGTAATGACTGCCTCGGTGAGCATGTTCTCGCATGTTAAGAAGGCCTTCAGTATAGAAATATTGAGGTTGGGGTTTCGCTTTGTGGTGTTTTCCTATCAACCACAAGGCTATTACCTTTTAATGAACGGATGGATGAATGAACGAACCAATGAACAGATGACCGCTAATGAATTAACCCTTTGGAGTCGTAACTATAACCGTATTTCGGTACGTACTAAACCAGAGCCTTCAATCCAGACCATGTAGTTTTTGTTGTTTTCTGACTTTGAAACAAACAGAAAGCAGCGAGAAGTACAGATCTGAACCTGGCAACAATACAGAATGTAGATCGGATGTGGATGGAATTCACGGCGTAATTAACTATGTAATCAATAACTGTGTAAGTAAACATGCCACAGACCATGCGATTACAAACGTACAGCAGAAGGGCTGTAAATAACTAGGCTTCTGCGAGTTAGAAGCATTATTCAATCCCCAGCCTCGGCCTGAAATTCAGCCGCAACACGTTCTCAAAGATTCCCCAGATTCAGAGCTATGATCTGAGCCGTTATCACCATGACAACCGTTAGGCTGAGTTGTCTCCCCGTCGCGCTCCGTTATGAAAACTGTGGGCCCTAATGATGGGCTATATTTAGCAGCTGTGCGGGTGTGAAAGACCCCCATGAAAATATGAATTCGGTGGGGAAAAGCAGACGAGGGAGGGGTGAGCAGACACATACGCAGGGAAGGGAAGGCGGCTGAGCAGCTGTGAAATCAAACCTGTTACTCATTTACATTATACACTCTTCCTCTAGAGGTAACGGTTTACGGCTAATGGTAATTTGATTGAGCATTACGGAAGCCGCTTCATCCAAGGTTTCCTGAAAGTGGCACAGTCACTTATTGGAAATTAGTAGAAGTGCCGACACTTATTTTGGACACTTCCTAGTTAGATGCTCCAGTTTTGTCTGGAAGAAGCTCAATTGGCTTCGAATCTGAGTTTAAGTCTGGTTTGTCCAACAGAGCCGTCCACAAACCTGAGACTCGTTTCTCAGAATTACAACAGAGTTTGAAAAGATCTCCAGGCGTTGAGGGACAAGACCATTCCAACTGAAACATCCCCATAATATCCCACTACCATATCTAACGACCATCAAATAAACAAACGCCGCTCAGCTCCGCCCTCTAAAGACGTCATTAACGACCATCAAATAAACAAACGCCGCTCAGCTCCGCCCTCTAAAGACGTCATTAACGACCATCAAATAAAAAAACACCGCTCAGCTCCGCCCTCTAAAGACGTCATTAACAACGATCAAATAAACAAACGCCGCTCAGCTCCGCCCTCTAAAGACGTTATTAACGGCCATCAAATAAACAGACGCCACTCAGCTCCGCCCTCTAAAGACGTTATTAACGGCCATCAAATAAACAAACGCCGCTCAGCTCCGCCCTCTAAAGACGTCATTAACAACCATCAAATAAACAGACGCCGCTCAGCTCCGCCCTCTAAAGACGTCATTAACCACCATCAAATAAACAAACGCCGCTCAGCTCCGCCCTCTAAAGACGTCATTAACAAACATCAAATAAACAAACGCCGCTCAGCTCCGACCTCTAAAGACGTCATTAACGACCATCAAATAAACAAAGACCGCTCAGCTCCGCCCTCTAAAGACGTCATTAACAACGATCAAATAAACAAACGCCGCTCAGCTCCGCCCTCTAAAGACATCATTAACGACCATCAAATAAACAAACGCCACTCAGCTCTGACCTCTAAAGACGTCATTAACGACCATCAAATAAACAAAGACCGCTCAGCTCCGCCCTCTAAAGACCTCATTAACGACCATCAAATAAACAAACGCCGCTCAGCTCCGCCCTCTAAAGACGTCATTAACGACCAAATAAACAAACGCCGTTCAGCTCCGCCCTCTAAAGACGTCATTAACACCATCAAATAAACACACGCCGCTCAGCTCCGCCCTCTAAAGACGTCATTAACGACCATCAAATAAACAAACGCCGCTCAGCTCCGCCCTCTAAAGACGTCATTAACAAACATCAAATAAAAAAACGCCGCTCAGCTCCGCCCTCTAAAGACGTCATTAACAAACATCAAATAAAAAAACGCCGCTCAGCTCCGCCCTCTAAAGACGTCATTAACAACCATCAAATAAACAGATGCCGCTCAGCTCCGCCCTCTAAAGACATCATTAACGACCATCAAATAAACAAACGCCGCTCAGCTCCGCCCTCTAAAGACGTCATTAACGACCAAATAAAGAAACGCCGCTCAGCTCCGCCCTCTAAAGACGTCATTAACGACCATCAAATAAACAAACGCCGCTCAGCTCCGCCCTCTAAAGACGTCATTAACGACCATCAAATAAACAAACGCCGCTCAGCTCCGCCCTCTAAAGACCTCATTAACGACCATCAAATAAACAAACGCCGCTCAGCTCCGCCCTCTAAAGACCTCATTAACGACCATCAAATAAACAAACGCAGCTCAGCTCCGCCCTCTAAAGACGTCATTAACAACCATCAAATAAACAAACGCCGCTCAGCTCCGCCCTCTAAAGACGTCATTAACAACCATCAAATAAACAAACGCCGCTCAGCTCCGCCCTCTAAAGACGTCATTAACAACCATCAAATCAACAAACGCCGCTCGGCTCCGCCCTCTAAAGACGTCATTAACGACCATCAAATAAACAAACGCAGCTCAGCTCCGCCCTCTAAAGACGTCATTAACGACCATCAAATAAACAAACGCAGCTCAGCTCCGCCCTCTAAAGACGTCATTAACGACCATCAAATAAACAAACGCCGCTCAGCTCCGCCCTCTAAAGGCGTCATTAACGACCATCAAATAAACAAACGCCGCTCAGCTCCGCCCTGTAAAGACGTCATTAACAACCATCAAATCAACAAACGCCGCTCAGCTCCGCCCTGTAAAGACGTCATTAACGACCATCAAATAAACAAACGCCACTCAGCTCCGCCCTCTAAAGACGTCATTAACGACCATCAAATAAACAAACGCCGTTCAGATCCGCCCTCTAAAGACGTCATTAACCACCATCAAATAAACAAACGCCACTCAGCTCCGCCCTCTAAAGACATCATTAACGACCATCAAATAAACAAACGCCACTCAGCTCCGCCCTCTAAAGACGTCATTAACAACCATCAAATAAACAAACTCCGTTCAGCTCCGCCCTCTAAAGACGTCATTAACGACCATCAAATAAACAAACGCCGCTCTGCTCCGCCCTCTAAAGGCGTCATTAACCACCATCAAATAAACAAACGCCGCTCAGCTCCGCCCTCTAAAGACGTCATTAACCACCATCAAATAAACAAACGCCGCTCAGATCCGCCCTCTAAAGACGTCATTAACGACCATCAAATAAACAAACGCCGCTCAGCTCCGCCCTCTAAAGACGTCATTAACGACCAAATAAACAAACGCCGCTCAGCTCCGCCCTCTAAAGACGTCATTAACGACCATCAAATAAACAAACGCCGCTCAGCTCCGCCCTCTAAAGACGTCATTAACGACCAAATAAACAAACGCCACTCAGCTCCGCCCTCTAAAGACGTCATTAACCACCATCAAATAAACAAACGCCGCTCAGCTCCGCCCTCTAAAGACGTCATTAACGACCATCAAATAAACAAACTCCGCTGCGTTTTGACTGAACCACAGGGCACGAAACACATGACAGAGTTGACCACCGCTGTGCTTCAGCGTCCAGAGCCTGCCTGAATGACCTTTAGGTGGATGCAGTGTAAGCTTGTCTGGACGTACAGATAAACCGATCACAGAGCTTGTCCTGTCAGGCTGAAAACGCCCTCGGTATAAAGGCAGAAAAAACCAACAGCAAGTCAGCGATGTGCATCCACTTCCTCATAGCCCTGCCTCTCTGGGGTGTGCAGGCCCGCAGCAAAATTTAATTTCCACCTCATAAGCCCTCCCATAATGTGATACGGCTTCTGCTAAATTGCTCGGATAACCTTAATCAGTGCGGAGGTTAAAGAGGCGAGCTGTAGAAAACAGTTTGGGCTCGGGTAATAGCCGTTTAGCCGTGGGCGCTAACGCAGCCTCAGCCACGGCCGCGGCTGCTGGGCGCCGTCCAAGCCACCCGGGGGAATGTGAGCGGAGGACGGGGCGCGAATCGAAATGATCCCCCTTTTACCGGATGCCTGTTATGGCCTCCGGGTTTTTTTTCATTTTCTCCCTTCCCCCTGCCTTCCCTCTTTCACAATCAGTGTCCGCACAGGCCCTCAATAGATCTTTGTTAAGTCCCCCTGCAGCCAAGACCTATCAGGTTTCTCCATCCTTTGGCAGTCGCTGGACGCCTGGGCTTTGAACACTGTTTCAAATCCTAAAGACTCGCTTCTCAAAAGGCCTTGTTTGTCTTCCTGGAAGGCCGAGAACGGGGGCGGAGGGGTGGGGGTGGGGGGTTGGTGGTGGACAGTGGGCCGACTTTTGCATTCTCGATCTTTTTTGTTTACCTCAACTCACCCCTAAAAGTGCGGCTAAAGAATTTTACCAAGTCATCGCTTTTTGTATTTGCGCGATGGAGCTGCAAAACTGTATTGAATGATTGTAATCAGCTGGATCTCCTCCACTTCTGCGTTGCTTCAGCGAAATGGGCTCACGCACAGAAAGCGAGGCTAAGCTAAACTGATGATGTTACAGATGGGAAAAATCCTCCGCGGCCTCTCGTGCAGCGGTGCACAGCCACCGAAGTTACTCGAATTGCCTAATTTTTGCAGTAACCTGAGAATATACAGTATCACTCCCTCTTTGTTTAGAGCACAGCAGCTGGAGCCTTTCGGGATTTGAGCCAGCAAGCCTCTGATTACTAGGCCATTTCCTAAAGCACTGAGCCGTGCAGCCGGGCCAGGACGAATTGATGCAGAGACCGTTTTATTCCCGGTTGAAAGAAGTGACTCTACCTAGAACTTACAATCTGAGAACGCATTCAAGCCCCCGGTTTCTTGGGCTAATAGCAAGAGTTTGGCGACTTGGTAGCGTTAACGTCTTGTCCTGACATGTGCTTGTCGTTTTTGTAAACAAAACCATGCCTGACAAACTGTGGTCAGTGAAGGATGTGACAGATTAGCATGAAAATGAACTAGGCAGGGTACATGTCTGGATTTTCCGAGGAAAAATACACCAGCCAAACCCACTGTCCTGTCAAAATCTCAGCACTTCAGCAGTACTAGCTTTTTGGGGCTGAATGGAAAGCTGCCAGGGTTTTTCACGGACACTGTCAGATCAGATTTATCATCTGAAAAAGTGAGCCTGCTAACATGGCGCTGCTTCCTTGCAATTAGAAGCCATGTCTCATTAAGAACACGTTTCCGAGCCCATGTTTCTGAGCACTGCTAAATCAGCCACGGCTAATTAGTAGCTAGGGCTGACATGTCGTTATCCACCTCCTTCTCTTTGTACACCTTTAGCTCTTATCCACTCTCTGACTTTATGTAAGATTCTTCTTTCATGGTCTAGAGACCTTGTAAATTGGGCAGGACCAAAGGTGGACTGGAAGAATGGCAGCACAAAAAAGCTAACTCACAATCCATAAGCAGTAAAAATAAATACTATTACAATAACAATCCAGCCAGGATGGCAATCAAACAAACAACCCCACAAAACAAAACATAATTATGCCAGATAATCATATAAGCATGAGTGTCTGATGGTTTAGCATGACAAGTATGACGAAGTTGACTGAGTAACATGACCAGCCTGACTGACATAAGGAGCAGCCAATCAGAGCAGAGCTCATTTACATACCAGCCCTAAGGTGGTCTGTTGGGGCAGTCGTGGGCTGGAGGTTAGGGAACCAGCCCTGTGACCGGAAGGTTGCCGGTTCGATCCCCTTGCCTGAGAGTCAACGACTGAGGTGTCCTCGAGCAAGACACCTAACCCCCAATTGCTCCCTGGGCACTGTGGATAGGGCTGCCCACCGCTCCGGGCAAGTGTGCTCAGTGCCCCCTAGTGTGTGTGTGTGTGTTCAATAGCGTATATGTGGTGTTTCACTTCATGGTTGGGTTAAATGCGGAGGTGGGAGTAAAAAAGTATCACTTCCATTATCTTCATCCGCTTGTTGACCAGAACAGGATGTTCCCAGCTGGATGTCCAGATAAACTACTTAGACCATCAAAGCAGGTTAGGCCATCTGAAACCAGCTACCAGCAAAAGCTATTCAGCAGAGTGAGCCTTTATGGTTAACAGTTTTTTCTGCATATCTTTATTGGGCATTATTCTACCATAATTCTTCATCACTGCAGAAAATGTTTTGTCATTTCTGCCTCCAAAAGTCTTTATCTAAACCCCAAACACAGTCGAGACTGCTGTGTGATGCTCAGCATACAAACAGACCTTGTATTTAACTTAAAAATAATGGCATGTCTTCTCTGCCCCTCTCCCTTTGTCACATTCTTAGTCTTTATCCTTCTCTCTCTCCCTCTTGTCTCGCTCCCTCTGTCGTCTCTGTCTGGCCTTGGCAGCAGATCGATGTGGGCTGTCTTGAAAGCTCCTTTGCTGTACCTCGGGGGAGTTCTCACTGGTTCCCCTTCGTTAACTGGCTCTGGAGAGCTCATTCTCAAACCAAAGCTCACTCTCTGCCTCCACACCTACTTCTACTTACCCCCCCTCCAGCCCAGGGGAGAACATGTGTCAGGGTCATCTGCTCCCTCTCTCACTCTGGGATCATTCGGTGTGGTCTGGAGGGCTTGAAGGAAACGACCAGTGGTAAAGCCAATATCGTGGTGTCCCAGGTGGCCACTTCTGGGACAGGGACAGTACTGGCCCCAAGCTATAGAAGACTCATGGTGGGCTGGAGAAAAAGATATGGCCTGACTAATTGCTCTCAAGGACAGCTCAGCTTCTACAGTGTGGCTTTAGAGTGGAGGAAACTGCACAAGGTTTGGAGGCAGCTGAGCACTAGGAGTTTCCTGTATGGTAATATTTGTATCCTATATTCAAATAAACAAAATATAGGGAATATAGGACTGTGGGAATATTGAGCTGTTTCCACAATTACAAAGAGGGAACAAAGGGCCTGAGAAACATAAGACACATGCAGGGAACATATGTATGGACCCAAAAATAGTAGTAACCTTGGAGTCCTCTTTTTTTTTTACCTTGCTAGTTCATATCCCTGGTTTTATTAATATATTCATTTAATTTCCAGTCAAAATGGTTATTATTTATTACCATCCACTTGTATAAAACAGAAAAACAGGAGTTCAAAAGAAATGATTAAAAGCTTCAAAAAAAATTGCTAATCCTAACAACCACCTGAAAGAGCTGGTCGACCCCCTAACTGCCCCCATCAGATAAACAGCGCTTAAAGCTTCCATCTCTGAGAGAGAGGAGAACATCAAGCTGCTTCAGATCTGAAAACATCCACAGGTGTTTCTGTCCATCCTTCCACTGTGAGAAGACCACTCAGCGCTGTGGGTCTGAAAGAATGTGTAGCTGATCAAGAAGAACCTCACTGAGAAAAGGAGACGGACACATCGAACAAAGAAGCTGGATGATGGACTGACCGCCCCAGAGTCCAGACCTCAGCACCACCGAATGGGTGTAGTTAGTTCAGAAAATCATCTACCAGCTTCTAAGATTGAGCTTTGGAGGCGTGGAAAAATATTTTTAAAAATGCCTGAAAGCCTGAACATGATAAAAACGGGACAGTAGTGTACGATCTTTGGTTTTTGAGGCTTCTGTGTGATTTTGACTGGAAATGAAAGAAATGAAGGGTGTCTGACTGTTGCACAGCACCAAAGATGTGAGATTAAAAATAACTTTTCAGAGAAATTTCTTGAAATTCAAAAGCCCCCGCCTAAAAGCATTCTAGTTCAAACGCTTGCCTCATGTACCTCCTGCTTCTGGCTGAACCCTCGGTAATTTCAGCATTACTGTCAATCAAATGCAAAGTCAAAAGGGGTTCTTGGCATGCTAGCTCAACCCCAGCCCAGGTTACACAAGAGACACTCTCAAGTAATGGCAGCCTTGGCAAGGTTAGAAATGCATGTATCCTGCGGTATCAAGACCCTGTCAAACAGACAAAGAACGAGCGCCTGCATTCCTCTCCTTTCCTCCAGCTACGCTTCCAACTGCCAAGACCGAGAGGAGGGGGAGAGAGGGGGAAAATATGGCCAACAAGAGACGAGACAAAAACCGCAACTCCAGACAGGAATGACTGCTAACTTCCTCTTAGCGTTTGGCAAGTGCTTTGAAGGCCTCCTCGCTCCAGGAAGCCTCTTTCAGCCAGGTTATTTTAATGACGATACAAGAAATATCTGCCTTGCTCTGCTCCACTTTGCCCCAGCTTGTAAATGGAGCCAGGACATCCTTTTCCTTGAGTTTTTGGAATATTTGGTCCCGGTTGTAGGTTTTAGCTTCATTCATCTCAGACCCCTTTGCTCTTTCCTTACTTAAATGCCACATAGATCATTTTAAAACACTAGTTTTGCAGAAAAAAATACATTTATATAAGTTTCACACCTCACCACAGATCTAGCTGAAAGGCCAAGATGTAGCATGTGGCTAATGTAGCTTACCAGTAATAGGATTAGCATTTACCATTGAGTAAACTTGCCTCAAACCACACTGACCCTCTACTGATCGCATTATGTTTCAATTTTTGTTGCACAGAGTGAACCTGTTTATTTTGGAAACAATAATGTGTGAAGGAGTCCTTTTGGAAATGTAAACACAATGTAAAGGGCAACAGGTATTTTCAAATTATGTGAAAAAAATGATAAATGACAAAAAACGGAAATACAAGGTTTTGTTCCGACAACAGCGAAATGCATTTTAGTATGCAAAGAAAAAACACAGGATCCAGAAATGCTGCCATCTTCTCTGGGCCCGAGCTCATTTAAGATGGACCGAGGGAAAGTGGAAAAGTGTCCTGTGTTTTTGACAGTTGTGAAAAAGTTGACGTCTTTTTGTCGGCTTTGATTATTTCAGCCTGACAATGCCAAACCGCATTCTGCACACACTGCAATGGCATGGCTCATAGTGAAATGCTCTGAGGAAGCTCAACGTAGCCTTTATAGGGGGACCTAGCTAACAGAAGCAGAATGCTAGCACAACAGCGACATCTGTGAACAGTCTCTGAAATAATGTAAAATTCACATACTTTAGTGTCAAAGTGCAAAGAATGGCCAACAAATTGAATTCAATGTCTTGAACAACAATTCTCTGTTGTTATGGAGGATGGATATAGTAGCACCTATGCCACAATCAGTATGCCTACTGCATTAATATTAGTATTTCATTTAATTTACTTATTTGTCTTATAGAGACAGATAAAATACTTATTGACTGCAAAGGATATCAATTATCATATAGAGATACTTATAGAACACTGATTTTATTAATTCTACAGGTTTTATTGTTTGTTTTTTTTTCTTTATTACAGTTAAAAACAAAGTTTGGCCCATGGTTTGTCTTTGATTCCTCACTATACCTAAAGAATTACAGAGATTCAATTTGGGCTAAGGGGCAAGATTTGTGATATTATTACTCTTTTTTTTCAGCAATCTGTTGCTTTATTGCTTCAAATGAATGCAAAGTAACTGAAGCAGATTTATAAAATATAGAAAGTGCTATGATGTTCTGCTATCACGACCCAAAAGCCAGGGCATCATTAGTTGTACGACTTGACTGAGAATATTAAACTGATTGGGACTTTTTAATGAACCCCTTTTCATAAACAGAAATCAGAGTCAGTGCATTCAAGTCGGGTCCTCGGATGACTCGCACATCAGCGTTTTCATTGTTTGCTCTGAATGCCGTTCCATGTTTCCTTTCGGTTCGACACATTTGGCGATTTTTAGTTTTCCTAATTCACAACTTGTACCCCGCTGTCCTTGATCTGATCGGGCCTTTTGAGAACGTGACAGGAGCCCGTTCAAAGCCGTGACTGTTGATCTATCTTACACAGGCGGAAACTGAGCGTTAAAGGCAGCAGAATCCATCATAGGTTTCTCATTCAATCCAGTGGCGTTTCAATCAGCTTTGCACGGCGCCTTTTAAAAAGATGGTGGCAATTCAGCGAGGCCTTTTGAAAAAAGATGATGGCGCTGTTTATTTATCTGTGAATGTGCTTAGTGTTCAGAGCAGCAGAAAAATTCCCTTGACATCCTTAAAAAAAAAGAGTGCACACACAATGTAAGTCGCTTATTTCTCTCCGATTCCTTTTGCTCAAAGGGAGGAAATATTCTTCGCATATGGCCTGCTGTTTTTTTAAATCCATGGCAAAGACAAGACCTTATCTGAACCCCGTTTCCAAAGCATTCGACCTTGGAAATGCAGGAAAACGTAATGTTTCGGCATGAGAGGAAGCGTGTGGGATTCTGAAGGGTTTTAAACCTGACTGATGTGGGAAGACGTCTCGCTGTTTAGCACTACAGAAAGCCGTACTCTGGATACAAAGCTTCTGTTTTTCAGATTATGCTTTTGAACTGACGGGTTCTTTAGTGTCAACTCTATATACAGCCAGGTCCATAAGTGTTTTGGCCTCTATTACAGAGACAGCAGAAACTTTAGAAGCAAGCAAAACAACAATTTGGGACATTCTTTAAAAGAAGAAATGCCCTGGCAAACACCTCAGTGTCAACGCTGGACTGAGAACAGTCCACCAGCCAAAAATATCCAGCCAACAGCGTCCTGTGACCACTAATGAAGGACTAGAGGATGACCAACACAAACTGTGCAGCAGCAGATGAGCTGTCATCTCTGACTTTACATCTACAAGGTGGACCGACAAACTAGGAGTGTCTAATAGAGTGGACTGTTTAAAAACTCCAGCAGCACTGCTGCGTCTGATCCACTCATACCAGCGCAACACACACTAACACACCACCATGTCAGTGTTACTGCAGTGCTGAGAATGACCCACCACCCAAACAGTACCTGCTCTGTGAGGGTCCATGGGGGTCCTGACCACTGAAGAACAGGGTAACAGAGGATCAGAGAAACAGATGGACTACAGTCTGTAACTGTAGAACTACAGAGTGCAGCTATACAGTAAGTGGAGCTGATAAAGTGGACAGTGAGCGCAGAAACAAGGTGTTTTGCCTGATTGGTGTAAATACAGAGAGTTTCCCTCAAGATGCAAGCCACTGCTAACACTTAAGAACAGAAGGGCCAGATTAGACTCTGTTAGAAAGCATCTAAAATACTATGGAAGATTTGTGGACAGATGAAACCAAGGTAAACTTGTACCAGAATGATGGGAAGAGAAGAGCATAAAGAATGAAAGGAAGGGCTCCTGATCTGAAACCCACCACATCATCTGTCAAACATGGTGGAGGTAGTGTTATGGCAGAGGCATGTATGGCTGCCAATGGAACTGGATCACAGGTGTTTTGTGATGATATGACTGCTGATAAAAGTAGCTGGATGAGTTCTGAGGTGTATAGAGCTACGCTTTCTGCTCAGATTCAAGTAAATGCAAATACAAAACTGATGCTTCACAGTAGAGACGGATAATGACCCAAAACACGCTGTGAAAGCAACCCAGGAGCTTCTTAAGGTGCAGAAATGAAATGTGCTTAAATGAGTCAGTCATGCGACCGAATTGAGCATGCAAGGCAGCAAGACCCCCAAACAGGCAGCAACCGAAGGTGGCTGCAAAGAATTTGCATCCAAATGTTAAAAATAATCCTTGTACTTATAATTGTGTTAGTTTGTCCAGTTACTTTTGAGCCTGCAAAAATGGAGGAACTATGTAAACGATGGCTGTAATTCCTAAACAGTTCATGCGATATTTTTTTATACTCCTTAATTTAAAGCCGAAAGTCTACATTTCTTCATTTCAAACCCATTGTGGTGGTGGACAGATGCAATTTTGTCACTGTCCAAATACTTATGGATATAAGTGTGCAGAATTGTTATGAACGTACCATCCAGGATTCTCATTTTCCATGAAACCAGAAGAGCCATGGTTTAATGATTAGTGATTGCACGTTGCGATGCACACTATGTCAATACTACTCTTTTCTTTTTCCGAACCTTGTGATGTTTTGTTGATTGAATATACTGTTTCCACCTACCAACCGTTCAAATTTGGATCTTTTTCTGAAAGGAAAGAACATCAGCATGCTCAAAAATGGCTATGCGATAGTTTGTACACGCTTACTTGTTTTCTATATGACCATAATGCAAGTGCGCCCTAGCAACCACCGGGAATACCATAACCACATCCTGCGAGACCCCTGGAACACCACAGTCACTGTGAGTTAGTAGGTAATGACAAATATCCTAGCAATCACCCTCACCTACATTGCAACACCCTAGCAACTACCATACATACCATAGTAACCACTTGGAATATCTTACTTACCACCCAGCAATTTCCTAGCAACCACCTGAAACACCATAGCAACACTTTGGCAGACCTCCAATACCACAGCAATCATAACCAACGTGAATGATTACAGTATTTTATTCATTTAACGTAGAAAATTATAAAATCACTGTTGAAAACAACACAATTCAAAGAAAGAAGCAGTTGGTCTGGATTTCAAACCAACTCCAAAAACTTAACAGTGTTAAAATCTGCATTGGATACAAGATGTACTACAGTTCCGGCAACACTTCTGAAATGGGAACTTTCTTTTTGGGGATGACACTATAATATAATGTACCGACACAATACTGGGCACATTATTAAGGATCTGAAGAAAAACTTGGCTAACTTTGCTGACAACTTACAACAACTAGGCACCAGTTAGGGTAATATTTTGGTCACTCATAGTCCAGATGTAGTCCAGAAGGCACGTTTGGTGTCTGAAGTTTGCTTCTTTAGTTTACCACTGGAGCTACGAGGCCAATGTAGCTGTGTAATGGAAGTGTATGCATGCTAATTAGCATACTGCAAACTTTAAATGAAAGTAATCTTTTTCATTATAATTTGTTTGATGTTTCTGATGCCGTATGATACACTGTTATGAATAAACATGGATTGTAATGCATTGTGTAGTTTTAAATATTAGTGTTTTTATGGATAACATACACTCACCTGCCACTTTATTAGGTTATTCAGTTGCTTGTTAACACAAATAGCTAATCAGCCAATCACACGGCTGCAGCTCACTGCATTTAGGCCTGTAGAGGTGGTCAAGACGACTTGCTGAAGTGCAGACCGAGCATCAGAACGGGGAAGAAAGGGGATTTAAGGGGCTTTGAACGTGGCGTGGTTGTTGGTGCCAGACGGGCTGGTCTGAGTATTTCAGAAACTGCTGATCTGCTGGGATTTTCACGCACGACCATCTCTAGGGTTTACAGAGAACGGTCAGAAAAAGAGGAAATATCCAGTGAGCGGTCAGTTGTGTGGACGAAAATGCCTTGTTGATGTGAGAGGTCAGAGGAGAATGGGCAGACTGGTTCCAGATGATAGAAAGACAACAGGAACTCAAATAACCAACCAGAATCTCTGAGGAACGTTTCCAGCACCTTGTTGAAAGTCTGCCATGAAGAATTAAGACAGTTCTGAAGGCAAAAGGGGGTCCAGCCTTTTACTAGCAGTACCTAATAAAGTGGCTGGTGAGTGTAAGTCCTACAAGTTCAAGCCACATAAGCAATAAGCCTCTTCAACACCGCAGATTTGCCTGCATTTCTTACTCCGTGAGCATTTTTGGTTAAAGTATTCCTTCAATCCTCAAAGAACCCAACTTCACGTCTCACACCAAACATTTGCTAGCTTGCTAATCTTGTGCTTTGCTAAGCTAATTACCAAACAGTATGCGGTGCATTTGAAGGCGGAACCTTTCCCAGGCCCCCAGCATGGCGTCCCCTCCCACAGCCCTGCGTGTCTGGAGTCTGAAGCTTCTCCAGGACTTGCACAATAGCCGTAGGCCTCTGCTAACATCCGGTGTCGAAGGAGGGGAGCACCGGCATAAAAGAGTGATTGATAGCTAAAAAAGGGGGAGGACGTGGAATGCTCAGGAATGCCCACCGGCTTTAACGGCTTAATTTAGAACCTCTTTCCTGGGCGCCGTTCCTTGGGTGTTAACTCTTCGCGAGAAGCTAAGTGGGGGAGGTGGGGGGGGTAATATTGCAGCTGCTGCATCGCTAAGCAACAGCAAAAGACACAACATCAGCATTCCCCACGCACGGCAGCCCGAACGAGCAGTCTTTCATCTCGCTGCTCTCTTTTCCTGGTTCCGAGAGGCGCGCCTGCCGTTTTTTGAGGTTCTTGATCTACTTTGTTAGCGATTGTTTCACTAATCATTCTTTCCTGGAACTGAGGTGGTTGTTTTGTGGTTTGCTTTCAAACAGGAGGTCCTTTTTGTTGGTAATCTCCACTCTGGATGGAAGAATAGACGAAGTGATTCTCCATGCCTGGACGTCTGTACGGCTACTACTTAGTACAACTGTTGTAGAACTGTTTAAGATGCATAAAGACTATATGAAGCGTTGGCTGAGTGGTAGCAGTCGACCGATGCTGCAGTCTGTTTTGATTCACCTCACAAGAAAGCAATTGTAACTGCCTTGACTTGACCTTAATTGCGCCTGGCAGCGTGATAGTCAAAACACTCTGTAGTTCAAAATAATCGTTTCAAAACAAGAAATCACATGTTTCTGAGAGAGAAGGTGAAAAGGTCAACTATGTGTTTTGTTCCCTAGACGGCGCACCGCACAAAGGTATGTCTTGGCAAGTAAACACATCTACATTAGAGTTAATGTACAGTTGTAGTCAAAAGTTTGGGCGCACATCCTCTACAGAGAACACTTCTGTACATTTGAATGCATAATTGCTGTTTATTTGCAGAACTTGGCATACCTCAACATAAGAGGAGAAACATCCATCCATCCATCCATTTTCTAAGCCGCTTCTCCGCCAGGGTCGCGGGGGAGGAGAAACATGTGGCCTCTTTTTGTTAAACTGAGCAAATATATATATATTAGATTGAGTATGGCTTCACTTGCCAAGATACTTGCAAAGAGACCTTTAGATTGATATTAATTCTTTTTCATGATTCAGTTTGAGGGCCAGCAGGTTGAAGCATCTCCCATCCACTCTTAAATTACCCAGTATACAAGTTCATTATATGTCTCATGCTCATATTGTACCGCTGGGGAGTGATGATGAGGTGGACGCATATGCTGAGAGAAGCGAGATTTATTAGGGGCAAATCCAGAGTCAGGGTCAAAACGGACCAGGGTCAGAGAGCCAACACGGATAGATGGAGGGACAGGAAAAGGAAAGGAATAAAAAGGAAAACAGGAAAAACACACAACAGAGGCCAGAAAAACGACGTTAAACACCACAATACAAAACAATGACCAGCAAACTAACAGGGGAAAACACAGGGCTTAAATACCAGGAAACAACGAGGGTTAACAAGACACAGGTGGATAACACAGGTGAGAACAATCAAGGGCGGACTCATGAAACAAGGGGGCAGGACAAGGAAGAATCAGAACAAAGGAAGCACATGGACAAGGCCAAAACAACAAAAGCACATGGAGGACTGGGAGGGGACAATCGTGATGCATATATTTTATTCTCCTCTATTTATATAATATGTAGAGTGGGGCTCCGGTTACATCAGCCAAATTATTACTGCTACTCAATATTCAGGAGCCGGGTGGGGCTCATTTTGGAAGAGGCACGATACAAACCTTAGTAATAATAAAGATCGCTGGAGGACAGACTTTCTGAAAGTACCTCTACCAATTTCTAAATAACAGTCGCAGAAATATGTCCTGAAAAATGAATAACATACTTAATGGCCGTTAACTGTCACAACACCTTATTTCCATTATTTTTCCCTTTCAGCTCTTCTTCGTTTGCACTACAGTGTGAATCGCACTGCTGATTGGTTTATTGGCACAGCCATAGTTTACAGCTACATTAGATACGAGGTGCTAATTAGTGCCGCAGTGGACCAGTTGCAGTTGTAAATGCACTGGCCACTTTATTAGAAACACCTAACTAGTATTTCTACAAACTGGCTACTTTATTGTAAACACCCAGTTTGTACTTCCACTCACTGGCCACTTTATTAGAAACACCTACCTTGTACTTTGACAAACTGGCCACTTTATTAGAAACACCTATCCTGCACATCTACAAACTGGCCACTTTATTAGAAACACCTACCTTGTGCTTCCACTCACTGGCCACTTTATTAGAAGCACCTACCTTGTACTTTGACAAACTGGCCACTTTATTAGAAACACCTATCCTGCACATCTACAAACTGGCCACTTTATTAGAAACACCTACCTTGTGCTTCCACTCACTGGCCACTTTATTAGAAACACCTACCTTGTGCTTCCACTCACTGGCCACTTTATTAGAAACACCTACCTTGTGCTTCCACTCACTGGCCACTTTATTAGAAACACCTACCTTGTGCTTCCACTCACTGGCCACTTTATTAGAAACACCTACCTTGTGCTTCCACTCACTGGCCACTTTATTAGAAACACCTACCTTGTGCTTCCACTCACTGGCCACTTTATTAGAAACACCTACCTTGTGCTTCCACTTACTGGCCACTTTATTAGAAACACCTACCTTGTGCTTCCACTCACTGGCCACTTTATTAGAAACTGATAAACTGTGTTTCTATAAAATATGTAAATGATTTCCTAAATGTTCACTAAAATGCTGTTTCATTGGTCATTCTTTATTCACTAATAATAATCTGGGATAGCCACATGTCTGATGTGTGTAGCAGGAATATCAGTGTGTGAGTGTCTGTTGTTGATTTTATGACTCAGGTCAGCTGGTTCACTTCCACCAAAATGTCACACTTAACAAAAGTCATTGGAGGAAAACAACAGCTTAACTGACATGCAATATGAAACCCAGAACACATCATTCCTGAAACTACAAACAAACAAAACCATTTTAAGCATTTCTTTGCTGCAGGTTCTTCCGTTTGCCTGTCCGCATGTGTGTGTGTGTGTGTGTGGGTGTGTGTGTGTGTGTGTGTGTGTGTGTGTGTGTGTGTGTGTGTGTGTGTGTGTGCAGCGATAGTGTTTGTATGAAAAGCTCAAAAGTTGCCTCAGGGACTCAGCAGACCATGAAACATGCTTGGCCGACCAAGCCTGGCACGATCCCCCCCGCGCTCCTTTAATAAGTGCATTCTGGATGTCCACGGAAATCAAATGTCGGCTAGAGGGAAAAGGGGGCAGGAAAAGGGGGGTAGAGGGGGCTTCCTCACTGCAGGGTGGATATTAGCCCTGGCATCTGGTGGTGAGATGGGGGAATTCGGTCGGAATGCAGAAAGAACAGAGTCATACACAGTTGCAAACTTTTTTTACTGCAAAGAGAGAAACAGGGTCTAAACTGAAATTAAAGCTATACTTCAATCAAAAATCAAATATACCCAGCTTTGCCTCTTACTCTAAATGGAGTCGATCAGCCAAGACATTTGCTGTCTAAAATTTTCTTGTTGAGTTCTATACTGGAACTATGAGGCTAATGCAGCTAATAAGCAGTGAAAGCTTGGGTACACCAATTAGCATGGTGCTAACTACATGTCTAAATCATCTCACTTGCCTCAAAAGTACTTCTTTGCTTCAGATAAATCAGTGTCAGTCTCAAAGCTGCAGGTATGGGCTGGTTTTCAGATATAGTTGAACCAGTCGGGCCAGATTGGGTCTCGAAGTTAGAGGTACAGGTCAGGTTTCAAATTTAGCAGTACCAGTCAGGCTTGGTTAGGTCTTTAAGTTGTGGCTACAGTTTGAGTTTCCCATTAAATAGTACCAATTGAGCCTGGTCGGGTCAGGTATCAAAGTCATGGGTATGGCTTTTAAATTAATTAGTCATGGGTTTTAAATTAAGTTGTACCATTCGGGAATGGTCTGGTCAGATCTCATAGTTAGGGGTAAGAGTTGGGCCTGATTAGTTCAGATCTCAAAGTCATGGGTAGGAGGCATGTCTCAGATTTAGCAGTACCACTTGGGCCTGGTCTGGTCATGTCTCAAAGTCAGACCTCCGGGTATGGATCAAGTGTTAAATCTAGAAGGCCCAGATGAGCCTGGTAAGATCCGATCTCAAAGTCAGGTCTATGGGTATGGATCGGTTTTCAAATTTAGATGGCCCAGTTTGTCCTGGTCAGATCAGGTCTCGAAGTCAAATCTATGGGTATGGGTCAGGTTTCAAATTCTAAAGGCTCAGCTAGGCCTGGTTTGATCAAGTCTCAAAGTTAGGGGATCAAAGGTTCAGGGGTTAAATTTAGCAGTACTCAGGCCTGGTCGAGTATGAACTCAAAGTCAAGGGTAGGGGTCATGTATCAAATTTAACAGTACCAGTTAGGCCTGATGACATTAGATCTCAAAGTCAGAACTACAGTTTTTGGTTCAGTTTCAAATTAAGATGGCCCAGTTTGGCCTGGTTAGATCAGGTCTCAAAGTTAGGGGTAAGGATCAGGGGTGACGTTTAGCAATACTCAGGCCTGGTCGAGTATGATCTGGGTAGGGGTCATGTATCAAATTTAACAGTACCAGTTAGGCCTGATGACATCAGATCTCAAAGTCAGATCTACTGGCATGAATCAGGTGTTAAATTTAGAAGGCCCAGTTGTGCCTGGTCAGATCAGATCTTGAAGTCGGATCTACAGGTTTTAGTTGGGTTTCAAATTTAGAAGTCCCTGTTGGGCCTGGTGAGATCAGATCTCAAAGTCAGGTCTACAGGTTTTGGTTCGGTTTCAAATTCAGAAGTCCCACTTGGGCTTGGTCAGATCAGGTCTCAAAGTTAGTGGGAAAGATTGGGGTCAAGTTTAGCAGTAGTCAAGTCGGGCCTGGTCAGGCATGATCTCAAAATTGTGGATACAGGTTGGGTTTTGAAATTTACCGGTTGCACCAGGTCTGGTCAGGTGTCAGATTCACAGGTCGCAGATATGAGTCTTCGATTTCTTGACCTCTAAGACTGTTTTCTATAAGATGTGACATTAATATAGACATAAATTCAGGCTCTTGGTGGCACCTGCTCTCCTTAGCTGTGCTAATGTAACTTTTGAGCTACATAAACAAGTCCATGTCAGATTAATTTACTACTTCATTTACTTGAGACAACTGTTTGATGATTCAGGCATATAGTTAACACCATACTAGTTTGTTAAAATAGCCATGTAGCTCCAGTGCAAAACTAAATTAGCATCTTCTGACACCGAACATGTCTTGGCTGATTGACTACGTTTGGGTTTAGAGGGAAATTTAATGTAATTTTCTCAAACTAAGCTTTAAGCTACGTCGTCTTAATATTCTGCCAGACACCTCGGGTAAACTTTGCTACCTCAGTGAATAGAGAAGGGAGGCTTTTAAAGCAAGCCCAATCTGTATTCCAGCAGGCCCACCACGTGAGAGCGGACTCCTGCTAAACACAGCGAGGCAGACAGCTTATCTGTATCGCAGAGGCAGTGACTTATTGCTTTCTGGGGGGCCCACGCCAGTCCAAGACGAGAGTGCGTGATGCATTGGTTTGTTGTGACAGAACAGCTTGTCTGGAATATCAGTCCTATCTGGCAGAAGAACAGCTATTACAAAAGCAACTGAAGGCTTTAGCAGAAACCTGAATAGTGTGTCATACTTTTCTTGACATTTCTGATTGCCATGTTCGTTTATCTGGCTCGAATTTTTGTTCCACGAATAGCTTTGGTTGAATCAATCACGGTGAATTTCTTTGGTTTATCGTCGTTGTTTATTATTAACACTTACTCCTAACAGTTATTGCTACTGCTGCACATTTCAAATGTATTTATGTCCAAATCTGCATTTTTGACATATTTCTGTTTGTTCTGAGATAAAAAACTGACAAAAATGCCAATTATGTAAAAACAAAACCCAAGAAAAAATGGATTAAAGGTTTATAATCTGCACTTTCCACGCTACTTGTGTCAAAAGACCAAAGTCATGCCAGCTGCAACTTTCAGGTGACGGAAACTAACTTTACTTATTGTTTTATGCAAACTTCATTCTTCATCTTTTTCAGATACATCAGATTTCATATGGTTATAAATATTTATAAAAATCAATTACACTGTGTTACACTTTATAGCCATGTTTATTATACATTATGGATTGTTAATATAATGCATCATAAGCAGTGCGTCACGATTGGCCCCTCCCAGTCCTGTCCATGTGTTCATGCTTTGGTTTAGCCCCCTCGTTTCGTGACTCCGCCCCTGATCGTCTCCACCTGTTTTCCACCTGTCCCTCGTTTTCCCTGTGTATTTAAGCCCTGTGTTTGCACCTTGTCTTTGCTGGTCTTTGTTTGAATCTCTGTCTATGTTGTTGGTGTTATCTGCTCTGGTGCTTGTTCAGTTCTGCTTGTTCTCTTTAATTCTGGTATCTGTCATGTTTGCCCCACGATCTCTCCGCATTGACTACTTGAACCTGGACCGCTCTGGCTATGACCCTGGATTTGCCCTTAATAAATCTCGCTTATCTCCGCATATGCATCCGCCTCCTCACTCCACGTTACACAATAACATGTTATAATGTCAGTGCCAAAGAAGTCAGTCCCAGCTTGGAGAGTTTAAAGAAAAGATAAATACAGAGTTTATTTATCTGGGATTTCCAGTATTTTATTTGAGCGTGAAGTCACTGTGGCATGAAGGCCTGGAGAGGGAGAGGCGAGATAGTCGAGTGCCATTATTGTAATTTGTTCCCTCGCTGGTTCTAACGTCAAGCGCTAGAACCCTTCACTCTGTAACACTACACTACAGTAATGCTGGTTTCTGCTGGCGTTCTATTGGATATGCAGTGTTAAGTCAATGCCAGGCTAACGGTGGTGCACATTAACAGTGGTGCACATTAACAGTGATGCACATTAACAGTGGTGAACATTAACAGTGGTGAACATTGACTTTCCCACATTGGGTGAAACTCTGATGTTGCTCTAGTTTAAACTCTGACATTTGAAGCCTGTAATGAGCTTTATTGTGTTTTAGTGTTTCAGTAAATCCTTCAGTAAATACTTCAACTTGAAGCCTCAGTCTGAAACCTGGAGGAGGCTTATGTTATGTTAACAATTCATAATGTATAATAAGCAGGGCTACAATGTGTAATGCATTTTTATAAATATTTATCGCCATGTTTATGATGCCTCATGACTGCATTATAATATGTTATGATGTGTTTATAGATGCTTATAAACGTGGCATTCATAGAAAGTGTTACCATTCTATCTTTATTCAACACAAAATGAACACCAGAGATGAGTTCATTCTAAAGACTGATTTGAAGATAGTTACCACACTTATGAACTGCAACACGTTATTCAGCTTATGTTATATTAGCAGCCACGATGGCAAGTTAGCAGCTAGGAAGCTGATTTTATTGTTTTTTTGAGCTAAAACCCAAAATAAAACAAATTTGAAAGAGCACGCTCCAGAAATCCATCCCAAAGCCATCCTTTTTCCACCACTTCTCCCACCTTCACGATCATCAGAAGGAGGCTTTCCAGTATATAAACTGGAAAATATCACACTAGATACTACAAGAGCTGAACTGTAGGAAAAGTTCTATGCATTTGCTTCATCATTTCAATGGCAAGGTTCTATCTCTAGATCCATCATCCAATCCACCAGCAGATCTACATCTGGTTTTGTAGTTTTTTCCAAACATCTGCCCAACATCTGTATGTTGGTTTTGTTGTTCTCTCCCATTGGCGCTCCAAAAGGTGGTATGCACTTGATTTATTTGAACACACTCCTGCTTTCAGCACCTTGGTGTGTTTTTTATCCAAATCACTCCATCACAATATTAACAATGGCCTATAAGAAACTTTGTCACTGTCATTTTCCTTCAACGAAAGTGACAAAATGCTAATAAAGCCTTAAGGTAAGGTGCAAATGCCAAGAACAACCACATCCAGCAAATCTGTTGCTTCCAACAGTCAACAGGCATATATAGTTTGTATTAATATTGCATTTACATGTCAACGTTCCTGTTAATGTTATTGTTTCAGTAAGTGTTATAACCTATTAGCAATTAGACTGTGAACCAATCACTAGTCTGTCTGCACTCAAGCAGCCCAGCTCACAATTAGCATTTATCTTCTTAATTACCACCTCAGCAAGGTGGCGCCGACATAACAATACAGGTAATTTTCCCTCACAGCCATTTCCAATTAACCAGATTGCAATTATGATTATTAGCCAATTTTAGTCTCCAGTAATATCACAAGAGTACATTGTCTTAGCAGTGGAGCCTCAGTGTAGGGAGCTCTACAGCTCATATGGATGGGGAACACGTTTAAAGTGCTAGCAAAGGGCTTTTTATTCATTTATGCAAAAGTATCAACATTATAGTCAAACTTGCACATAAGCTGAGTCCAAATCCGCAAGTTTCTCAGCTTCATACGGTGTTTAGAGTGTGACACAAACATTTAAGTGTTCCCCAATGTCTGGACATGATTAAAATAATTGATCACAATATTTGCATTATTTTATATAGTTAATCATAGTTAATTGCATTTATCTGAAGCCTTATTTGACCTGGATTAGTTGTCCCTGGGAAGCTATTTGTGTAATTAATGTTGATTTTAATCCAATAAACATCTGGAATATTCGGTTTTTAGAAGTCTATCATTCCTCAAACTTTTTACAGTAACAGTAGTCCTGTTACTGTCCTAAATCAACAGGTCAGTAATGTAACAACGAACAATGTTAATAGAAAACACCACCTCCTCAATCCAAACTATCTAGCTATACAAAACGGACACTTGAAACTGAAACTGAAACTGCCTTCACTTGTGTTTCATCGCAGTAACACTGGTCACATGTCCCAACTTCATGATATTAGCCTCTCATGCTGTGCTACATTTTATTTTAAGGAGAATTCTACACTTCCACTTTGATATTGCCTTTGTTGCTTTGTGGCTTCTTGATTTATCTACAAATTCACAACATCTCTGTAACTGGAAATACCTTTTATCTTGAAAACCATTAATGAAAGTTGCTTTTTAAAAGCTGTATTTGAACCAACAGCAAATGTGTGGTGCAGTTTGGCTTCAGACCTGAATTACAGAGGGGTTGAAGGGCCAAACTTGAGTAGTACAGCAAAAAAAACAAACAAACAAACAAAAAACAATAGTTCCCCCACACACACCAAATGTAATTCATAAGCCAAGATATGTTCGGAGTTTGAAGTCTACTTCTTTAATTTTACACCAAAGCTATGGGGCTAATGTAGCTAACAATGGAAGCTTATACCCCACCAATTCAGGGCACTTTTATCTCAAACCAGTGGTGGACAGTAACTGAGTAACTGAGTAAATGTAATTAGTTTCTGTACTTTAGTATTTTTGGTGTCTCTGTACTGAAGTTTTTCCGTTCTGGGCGACTTTCTCCTTTCACTCCACTACATTTCAGAGTCTAATATCCGACTTTTTCCTCCTACATTTTGAGAAATCAGTCGTTCCTTTTGGTTTCTGTGTGTATAAAAACGCAACATGTCAAAACGAAAGAAGCGCAAAGCCAGAGCACTAATCAGGGCCCAGCGGTCACTTTGTTTGGAGCTGGTTTTGACCTGTTGGTCATACCGACCCAGTGCAGCGCGCGGTTCAACGTCAGCGCAGCAGCGTAAAACTTTGGGAGAGTCTGTTCAACATAAATGATGAACTAACCTAACTTTGTGTAAATAGAGCTCAATATAGAAATATGTCCACACTGCAGTCGAGACTGACGCGGCTTTTTTCTGAATTTCTACAAACACCATTTCATTTTATAGTAAATGAGTTTGGGCTGGTTTATGTTTATGAACAGACGCCTACAGATCAACATAGTAAAGGAGCTCATCTGTGATCCTGAGTTTAAAGCCAGTTTTTATTCAACTTAAACTTGGAACTAAGTTGTAAATAAATCTGAAACTGAAACTTTGCTTGTGTGTAAAAAGTGATTTTAGAGCCACTCGGTTCTCCCTGATGGAAACTGTTTACCTTCAGTGTTTTGTGCTTCTGATCATTTTAATAGACGTCAGCGTCACTAATTAATGACGTTCTATTAAAAGACTGGTTTACCAAGAGAGACGCTTGAGGACTTTCACCTGAAATGAGTTCATGAAGCCAGTCTGGTTATAAAAATGATAACAGGACATCAGAGCCAGAATTACTCTTTTAGTACTTTTACTTTATACTTAAGTACATTTGAAGGGAAATACTTTAGTACTTTTACTCAAGTGGAGGTCTGAAAAATATTTTACCTTGAGTGTCTCTACTTTAACTCAAGTACATGGTTTGTGTAATTCGTCCAGCGCTGCCTCAAACCATGTCAAGTTGTTAAGTAATTTAAACCAGACTCGCTTAAGTGTTTTTTGCCAAATGTAACACATTACAAACAAAAACATGGACTGTTTGTTAACGTAGCGAAAAACAGTGGATAAAATGTTGAATCCTCAATTATAACCGTACTTTTGTCCGTTTTTATGGATAACAGCTGACAACAAGTATATTTGCCAAGCTCTTCTTTTACAAGGTAATTCAAACTGAAGCAGTGCTAGACGTCCACTTCCACACGGTAATTGGAAAAACTCAACAAAATGGCTTTCAATGACATGGGAGCATAGAAGGCTTTCCAATGAGCCCAAGTGAGTTGCTTCCCAGGTGGACCTTGTCAATTCATGATGAAATAGAAAAGCCATTGAAAGAGCAAAGCTTCAGAGCACAGCTTCTATGAGAAGCAACTTGCTCAATCAGTTTCACAGGTGCAAGAGCCTGCTGAGGTCACAGGTCACGGGATAGGGGCCTCTCTTTACACATAACAAGTTGGCGGCCATTGTAAAGCCTGTTGACCCTGCGGTGGTCTTTCTGATGGTGGTCTCTGTGGAGGTGAAGCTGCCCCATGGTAAAGCCCTCTTCACTGAAAAACGGCATTGTGTAGGTGAACAAGAATGGGCTAATGTAGTGTTTCACACTCTTCAGGAGAACAACAGGCTTAGTTAACCAGGGCCGTAATCTGAGGGGCAGGTGGGGAAAGCATCACCCCCATAAAGACAGGATTACACTTTTTTCACCAATATGAGATTAAAACATTGTCAATAACAGAAAGTGAAAAGCACAATTATTAAGACAGATCATGGATTTTAAGAAAGACAACAAAGTTTGCTCCTTTAGAGGGCAGCGGTGAGCGGCGTTTGTTTATTTGATGTTTGTTTATTTGATGCTTTTTATTAAAGTCTTTAGGGACGGCAGCGAGTAACGTTTGTTTAACGCTTGTTAATAGTACCTTTAGAGGGCAGTAGTGAGTAATATTTCTCTATTTGGTGTTTGTTTAATACTTGTTGACGACGCCTTTAGAGGGAGGTGGTGAGTAATTAGAATGATACGGTCACATCCACAAGGACTAAGACACAGGGAAGGCCATTTGATTCTACAGAACACCGAACCCCCAGGGGAGGCCACCTCCAGCCACACAGACCACCCCCAACGGCGACCCCCCACTCACACACCAAACACACCAACATCGCCCAACACTAAACAGCACGACAAACGCTTAAACCTTTAACTGATGAACAAGAACACAAACAACACTAATAGTCCGCCCACTAGGGGGCGCATGTTCCCAAGAGGCCAGCACCAGCCACTAGAGGGTCAACATTGTATGTTGTTGTGTCAATCGATATTTTTGTTTGTTAGCTAGACGCCAATGCTTGCATTATGATTACATCAGTTCATTTGCGCCCACCTTTCTATCGAAACCCTTGTAACCTTGTAGTTCCTCCGTTCCTCAACACAAATGTCACCAAGGGTGCAAGGTTTTACAGGACAAACCCAAAAAAGCATCCAAAGTCTAACAAATCAGCACACATTGCTTTGGAATCTATCACCTTTCTAATGTATGTATAGTGCGAGAAACACATTGAACATGCCCGATAATGGTGCTACATGTAAAAGCACACAGTGACATTTATGGGTTTTATTGGATTTTATGTGACATTATTTATTTACGAGGCACTACAGGCAGGTCATTTGAGGTCCTTGGCGAATTCACAGTAGTAATTAAATGCACAATGGACTCTTGGCACAGCCCGTCCTGTCTGTCATTTTAAATTAGAATAGTGGCCATTAGACTTCTCTCTATGTTCCCTTGCTGAATTGGTTATTTGCCAGTTTTTCAGTCTGTTTTATACACTCACATTGGTTTGAACACCAATCTTCATCAACCCTCTTTCAAAGAGTCCTCTGAGGAATCACAGAAAATTCTCCTAGTTTCCTCTCCTCGTCTGAAGCTGGAGACCACCAGGAGTTTAAAGGAGAAGAACATGGCCTGGCTGGGGCTCCCAGTGCCTTTGTCCGTTGTTCCTTCAAAGGGTTAAGTGGCTTTTAGCAAGTGGGATTTGAGCAATGGAGTGCTTGGCTGTGGATTACCCATTCTGCTCTCGTTCAAATGGAAAGGGTTCGGTTATTGCTTGCCCTGCCTCCAAAGTTGACCTTGCGCTAGTGCGTTATTGTTGTGAGGCTGGTGGAATCATGCTGCGAATAACTGAGGAAGGAAAGTTAAAAGTTAGAATGAGGGAATTGGAGTTTTTTATTTGATGTCTTTTGTTTACGGAAAGCTTTTGTTTTTCTTCTGCAAAAGGTGTAAGAGATTGCTGGCGTGCTGAAATTTCTCATTTCTTTTTACAGAGAAGCCGCGATGAATATGACTTGTTTTGTTCAGTAACAAGCTTGGAGAGTTCTGGTGTTTGTCAAATAAATAACGGCAATAAAGAGATGGAGCTAGAAAAGGGTAGGCAAACAAGAAAAAAAACTGATGGACAGAGAAAGAGAGAACTAGTTCTGTGATAGAGTTCTTGGAGATGTCAATAAGAGCTTGAGGTTCAGACTGCTTGACCTTGCGCTGACCTTTGCCTTGTGCCAGCTAACGGTTAAATAATCCATGCAAGGCGATGCGCTGCGAAAGACTTAAGCACTAAAGGTTGAACCAGCATCCATGGTTCACATGCTACTGACTTAATGTTTCTGCTGGAAGGATTTTTGAAATAGTAGTGTCTACTGAATCGTTTAGGAAAGATAAAAATAACTTCATATTGAAGCAGAGGAACATAACCGACTTAATGGCCTAATTGGCTCTCAAGCTAAAACAGGCAAACCACCATTAGACTTTGAGTCATATATAAGACTCAAGTGGGTAATACCAGGTAGCCCGGAGAGTTGCAGACCTGACAACACATAATCATACTAATGGTGTGCTCCAAGGGTGTGTTATAGGCCCACTGCTGTTCACCATAGGCTTAGACAATTTATCAATTTCATCATTACAGTGTTAACATTCTTCACCCAAGGTATTATTTATGCGTTGAGATAGCAATCAGCAATGTTCTTGCAACAGTTTGAGGGTGCCAATGTACCCATCAACGAGTTTTATTTTTGTTAAAGTGGAGAAAGACCAAATTACCAAATGCAATTCTTCAAAAAAGCTAAGATAGATTTCTACCTGTGGAGTTGTTTTGAACAAGCATTTGATTTTTTGTATAAGAATGATAATGCACTCCACTTGGATATTGAAAATGACCTATTATTGATTTTAAAAAGGTAGTCTCAGCCAATCTTACTATACTGCATGCTTAAACCGAAATCCCTCTGTACTGTAAGCACACTGAGGAGCAAAACATTACGTCCACCTACCTGATATACTGTTGGTCCTCCACACACTGCCATAACACCTAGGCATTGACTCTGTGAGACCTCTGAAGGTGCCCCTGTGGTATCTGGCACCAAGACATTAACAGCAGGGCTATTAAGTCCTGTAAGTTGCAAGGTGGACCTGACTTCCTATGTGGATCATTGTTCTAGCACATCCCAGTCAGATTGAGATCTGTAAATCTGGAGGCCAGGGAAACATCTTGAACTCTTCTGTGTGTGGAGGGTGGGATCCACTGTTTTGCCACATATTCCTCCTTAGCCTAACAGTTCAGTTCAGTTCAGAACCATTGGCCATGGAACTGGAATTTAACCTCCACATTCAACCCATCCATTCAGTGAAACACCTCCATACGAACTAGTGAACACACATCACACACACACACCCACACCTGGGGGCACACATGCCTGGTTTGGTGGGCAGCCCTATCCACAGTGCCCAGGGAGCAGCTGGGGGTTAGATGTCTTGCTCAAGGGCACTACAATCACGTAATCTCAGCTCAGGAGAATCGGCAACCTTCCTGTCACAAGACTGGCTCCCTAATCTCCAGCCCACAACTGCCACAGTAGTCTGTCTGTCAACTTGGACCAGACAGTATAGACTTTCTTGCCCTTGTGCTTTGATGAGTCTGGCTGTCCATCACCCTGTCGCTAGTTGTGGTTTGTCCCTCCTTGGACCACTCTTGGTAGGTACACTGCTGACTGGGACCTCCACCCAGGAACTATCACTTTGGCTACTGCTGACCACAACAATTTGGCTCTTGTCAAGGTCGCTAAGGTCTTCACACCTGGCCATTTATCCAGCATCCAGCACGTCGACTGAGAGAGCCAACTATTAACTCACAATCTAATGTATCCAGTAAAGTATCTTGCTATATATTGTCTCTATTAATAGTCGCAACAACAGAGTGACCACAGGCAATGCATTGTCTATTACAGATGGTAACCTAAACAAAGTTCTGGCCTTAAGCCATTATGTGGAGTAATGTTATTTATACAGCAGCAGCACATTTCTTTATTAATGACTTATAGGTAGTTAATTGAAATATGTGTTGGTTTATATCTTCGAGGCTAACAGTGTCATTTTTACAGCTACTCTATTAAAAATCTGTAATTACTTCAGCAAAAAGTTGTATACTTGTGTAATTACATAAGTAAAACAGACGTCCATACATGTGCTTTTACATAAGTTCTGCTACTGTAATCCATCTTTTAAGAATAAACACATCAGCAGTAATAACATGGTTGTAGCATGTGTTGTCAACGTGTAACTACACAGATAATACCCAACATGCACTCTAAAGGAAGTTTACATTTTGTCCATTAAATGAAGAATGACGCAGCAGAAAGCAGGGGAGCAGTCGATGGTGGTAGCTTCAGCTTCTTGCCATCAGGGGGCGCCATCACCCTCTGTAGACGCACCTTTATGAATGCCGTGGGTGTGTATGAGTGTGAGAAAGAGAGAATCTCCTCACTGTTTATTTTCTGCGGAAAGAACCCTCACTGTGCCTCAAAAACAGAGAACAGTCCCAGACACGGAGGAGCGTTTGATCAATACCTAATCAGCGAGCGCAGCGCAAAGACAACAGGGTTTGTGGGAAGCAGACAAACGCATGAAACTCCTCACCACTTTACAGGAGTGTAAGGGAGAGCGGGAGTGATAGAGAGAGAATTACTCCAACTTTACACCCGTCATCACCAGGGCGCAAAATAAAATAAAATAAAATAAAATAAAATAAAATAAAATAAAATAAAATAAAATAAAATAAAATAAAATAAAATAAAATAAGGGGGTGTGATGTGAGATGTAAACATGGTTCAAGCTCTACAAACATAATGTTCACTCTCCAGTCTATACAGGCCATATATCATCACTGTCTGGGCAGAACCTCGCATCTCCATTTGTGTCATTTTTTATATTTTCCCATCATTTTAATTGATCTGCCCTTAACACGGTGTCCAAAGGTCTAAAAGAAGGACCAACAGAAATTCTCTCCATTAACCTCGGTTCAAATTTCAGAAAGTTATGTCCTTCTCCTGTAGAGCTGATCTTTACACAGATACGAGTTTTGGGTCAGCAACAATATGGAAATTAAGCTGCATTAAAAAAAAAAAACATTCTAGTGGCGTCACAATAAACAACGTTTACATACATCTGCCTATTCGGCTTACAGTAGACCACCCAATCAGTAACTACTATAAAATATTCAGTAACAAGTGAAATTACTCAATAATCAACATACAGTAGTTAATATCTGCTATTTTTTAGTACCTCCTACGAATTTTCCAGTATCTACTATACATTATACAATTATTAGTATACATTATTCATTATCTGCTATTAATAATTCAGTATCTACTATAAATTATTTAGTAACACATATTCATTACTCAGTACCTGCTGTGTATTCGTAAATTATTCAGTATCCTCTATAATTTTTTCACAAACAAATATTAGAAACAGTATAGAAAATAATCCAGTATTTATTATAAATTATTCAGCTACTACATTTTTTTTGTATTTACTATAAATTATTCAAAGACTCATATACATTATTTAGTAACTACAACAAATGACTCAATAACAAATATAAATACTCAGTACCTGCATATACATTAATTCAGTATCTACTGTAAAGTGTTTAATACAATTATAAATCATTCAGTTTCTACTACAAATGTTTCACTAACATATACATTTTCAATGTGCTACTATAAATTATTCAATAATTAACATACCTTATGCAATATCTGCTATAAATTATTTATCTACTTTGAATTGTTCAGTAACTACTATTAATTATTCTGCATCTACTATAAGCCATTTTTTATTAATGAATTTAGTACCTACTGCGATTATTCAGCAAATGCTATACATTTTTCTGCATTTACTACAAATGATCTGATAACTATAAATGATTCAGTTTCTAGTGCAAATCTCTGACTAAAATATACATTTTCATTTGCTACTATAAATGATTCAATAATTAACATACATTTTTCAATATCTGCTACGAATTATTTGATATCTACTTTGAATTGTTCAGTAACTACTATTAATTATTCAGCGTCTGCTATAAATTAGTCAGTAAATAATAATACATTTAATATCTACTGCTATTATTCAGCAAATGCTATGTATTTTTCTGCATCTACTACAAATGATCTGATAACTATGAATGATTCAGTTTCTACTACAAATTATTCAATGCATTATTCATATAAACTATTCAGGAACTGCTATGAATATTTCAGTGTCAGCTATAAATCATTTGGTAACTACTGTGAATTATTCAGTAACTTGCGTGAAACTATTACTGGAAATAAGTGAAGTGCGGCTTCACCTACAGACGTGTTATAGTATACAGACGTGGCATAAGCTGCGAGTATGTGGATGTTTTAGAGGTGGTATTTATATTATACGCTAAATGTTGTATCATTATTATTATTATTATTGCACATCACTGCCTAAGACAAACATGTTGAATGCTTATGTCAGACGGGAGCCGGAGTGAAAAAATCTTCCTCCAGCTTCCTCCAGCCCCCCCCACCAGCCCCCCACTGAGTCTCATTCTACAAAGCATTTCTCAGTGTTGAGAAGCGCTGCCTCCTCTGGCGCTCTGTGGGAGTCGCAATCCGCTCCACGCTGCACGAGCTCACTCATTTACTTTAAAGCAAAAGTTCTGCGTATAATTCTACTTACGAATGCCCCCCGGCCCCTTGCTTGTCAGCCAAGACGTGCTCGGCTTTGTTTAACATGGAAGCGATGACACTGATGTAGCTTACAAGCGATGAGTGCTAATACCCACTGATTAGCATGGTGCTAACTGCATGGCTGATTCGTCGCTGGTCTCAGACTGTGGAGGTGTTCAGCGTCTCCGACAGACCTGATCATATGGCGTCTGGCGCTGTGTGATGGGCTGTTATCTATAAAAACGGCCTGAAGTAAGATTCTGTTATTTTACCAGTAGAATTCCGTTTTTCTGCTGCTGAACCTTTTGACAGGAGAGCTTTACTTCTGTGAGGGTGTTTTTCTCTAATTCAGTATCAGAAGAAATACATGGTTGTTAAAAAGCTCTGTCTCCACAGATGCTGTCATTGCGCTGTAATACATGTGTTCAGCCAAGCGGCTAATGACTGTTGTTGTGTGCTGCATGTACAGAGTGTCAAAAAGGCCTTTGCAGCCTTCGGCTACCATTAGTTAAAATTCCCCAACAGAGACAGTTCAGCCTCTAGAAAAAAGGTGAGAGGCCTGTATGGTGTTCAGGACCTACGGTGCATTATTCAGCAGCTACTATGAATTATTCTGTACCTACTACACATTATTCAGTACCTTCTGTACATTATCCAGTACTCTCTATACATTGTACAGCATGTACTAAACATTATTCAGTACCTTCTGTACATTATTCAGTACTTTCTATACATTGTGCAGCACGTACTACACATTATTCAGTACCTTCTGTACATTATTCAGTACTTTCTATACATTGTACAGCATGTACTACACATTGTTCAGTACCTTCTGTACATTATCCAGTACTCTCTATACATTGTGCAGCACGTACTACACATTATTCAGTACCTTCTGTACATTATTCAGTACTTTCTATACATTGTACAGCATGTACTACACATTATTCAGTACCTTCTATACATTATCCAGTACTTTCTATACATTGTGCAGCACGTACTACACATTATTCAGTACCTTCTATACATTATCCAGTACTCTCTATACATTGTACAGCAAGTACTACACATTGTTCAGTACCTTCTATACATTATCCAGTACTCTCTATACATTGTGCAGCAAGTACTACACATTATTCAGTACCTTCTGTACATTATCCAGTACTCTCTATACATTGTACAGCATGTACTACACATTATTCAGTACCTTCTATACATTATCCAGTACTCTCTATACATTGTACAGCAAGTACTACACATTGTTCAGTACCTTCTATACATTATCCAGTACTCTCTATACATTGTGCAGCAAGTACTACACATTATTCAGTACCTTCTATACATTATCCAGTACTCTCTATACATTGTACAGCAAGTACTACACATTGTTCAGTACCTTCTATACATTATCCAGTACTCTCTATACATTGTGCAGCAAGTACTACACATTATTCAGTACCTTCTATACATTATCCAGTACTCTCTATACATTGTACAGCAAGTACTACACATTGTTCAGTACCTTCTATACATTATCCAGTACTCTCTATTCATTGTGCAGCAAGTACTACACATTATTCAGTACCTTCTGTACATTATCCAGTACTCTCTATACATTGTGCAGCAAGTACTACACATTATTCAGTACATTCTGTACATTATCCAGTGCTCTCTATACATTGTACAGCACGTACTAGACATTATTCAGTACCTTCTGTACATTATTCAGTACACTCTATACATTGTACAGCAAGTACTACACATTATTCAGTACCTTCTATACATTATTCAGTACCTTCTATACATTATTCAGTACTTTCTATACATTGTACAGCATGTACTACACATTATTCAGTACCTTCTATACATTATACTGCAAATAGTGTAAGTGTTTCTGTCTACTATGCATTGTTTAGCAACTACTGTAAATTATTTATTAATTATCTATAAATTAATCTGTATCTATTAAGTTATTCAGCAACTAAAATATTATTGAACATCTAGTTTGAACAGTTAAGTAAATACTACAAATTGTTCAGTATTTATGTATTATTCAGTATCTACTATAAAATGATAAATTATTCAGTGTCATCTCTAAATTATTCAGTAACTACTATAAATTATTTAGTACCTGCTCTGAATTACTCATTATCTACTACAAATTGCTCAGTAAATACTATGAATTATTCAGTATCTACTATAAATTATTCAGTAATGACTATAAATTCATCTGTATCTAAATTTTTTGGTAACTACTAAAAATTATTCATCATCAAATATAAACAGTTCAGTAAATACTACAAATTATTCAGTACAGTATCTTCTACAGATTGTTCAGTATTTTTGTGTTAATCAGTATCTACTCTGAATTATTCAGGATCATCTCTAAATTATTCAGTAATTACTATAAATTATTCAACATCTACTCTGAATTAATCAGTATCTACTACAAATTATTTAGTAACTGCTATATTCAGCATTTACTATGAATTAATCAGTATCTACTAAAAATTATTCAGTAATTACTATGAATTGTTTATCTACTGTAAATTGATCAGTATCTATTACGCACTGTGAATTATACCGTAGCTACTACAAATGATAAAGTAACCACTCTACATTATTTAATAACTTCTACAAATAATCCAGTATTTCCTAGAAGTTATTCAGTGTCTATTGTGAATAATTCAGTATGTATTGCTATTCTGTATCTACTCTGAAATATTATTGATTACTGAGCATTTACTTTTAATCATCCAGCTTACATGAATTATTCAGCAACTACTATGCAGTACTCGGTATGTCCTATACATTATGCATTAACGACTATGAATTATTCAGAATTTATTGTAAATTATTGAGTATGTACTATACATTATTCAGTACTTGCTCTGAATTATTCAGGGACTGCTATAAACTGAAGAAATTAATAAATCTGTCCAATTAAAAGCACTGCTCTTAGACTCACTCCTGGACAGTTATTTCCAGGGTCCTGTATATAATTAGGGAAAGACCTTTAAACCTGAAACTGAAAGCCATGCAAATGTTTGAGAAACACATTTGAAATCACTGGTGGTGCCACTCGGGAGCCCCCAGTCAAGTCTATCTGAGATTACTTAATAACTTGTAACGATCTGAAGTCATGATTTAGCCGTGCAGTCAGCACCATTCATTATGATCCTCCATTACCTCTTCATTAACACAGCAAACGTCAGACTCCAAACATGTCTCGGCTGCTCAGCCACGACTGGGGCAGGAGGATGACGGAGAGGACTTTTGTACATTTGAATATGTATGCACACCTTCACAAACACCTTCAAATCCCATTCCATTCCTCACAGCTACAGCTATTGAATAACTGACCCATTCTAATTCCCTAAATATCCTCAGGGACAGCGTATACCTCACCGAAGACCTAATAAATCAATTTAGCCGACCAAATAATGCGCCGGCCAGACCTTCCAAACCTGAGCACTTAAGCCTCGTCCCATTCACAACCGCAAATGGCAAACCCTCTCCTGGCGGAGGCTGATAAAGTTGAAGCGGAGGCTAAGGCCGCTTTTCAGACGAATGTAAACCCCTGTTGAAGTCCAGTGATTTGCGCCGTTTGCCGGACGTCAATAACGTTTTGAACTACATTCAGTGGATGTCCAGCAAAGAGACTCACAAGCTGAAATGAGGTTAAGTACCAACACATGCATTTTTGGGTACTACTGATTGCTTCGAGTGCTTCTGGGAAACCAAGAAATCAAGAGCATGACTGGCACCAAAGCATCAGAAGGAGGCAGAAATAGGATGGTGGTAGCTATTCAGGTAACTAGGTGAATGAAAAAGTAATGATTAGATCATCAAGTGATAATCATATAAATATAGTTAAATGTATCAACATACAACTCGTGTCCATTCTGGTGCACTGAGTAATAAGAATGAGTAAACTGCAGTTTATAGCAATGATATAATTAATCGATAATATAATTAATTATAATTGATTACTAACAAACGCCGCTCAGCTCCGCCCTCTAAAGACGTCATTAACGACCATCAAATAAACAAACGCCGCTCAGCTCCGCCCTCTAAAGACATCATTAACAACCATCAAATAAACAAACGCCGCTCAGCTCCGCCCTCTAAAGACGTCATTAACGACCATCAAATAAACAAACTCCGCTCAGCTCCGCCCTCTAAAGACATCATTAACAACCATCAAATCAACAAACGCCGCTCGGCTCCGCCCTCTAAAGACGTCATTAACGACCATCAAATAAACAAACGCCGCTCAGCTCCGCCCTCTAAAGACGTCATTAATGACCATCAAATAAGCAAACGCCGCTCAGCTCCGCCCTCTAAAGACGTCATTAACGACCATCAAATAAACAAACGCCGCTCAGCTCCGCCCTCTAAAGACGTCATTAACAACCATCAAATAAACAAACGCCGCTCAGCTCCGCCCTCTAAAGACGTCATTAACGACCATCAAATAAACAAACGCCGCTCAGCTCCGCCCTCTAAAGATGTCATTAACGACCATCAAATAAACAAACGCCGCTCAGCTCCGCCCTCTAAAGACGTCATTAACGACCATCAAATAAACAAACGCCGCTCAGCTCCGCCCTCTAAAGACGTCATTAACGACCATCAAATAAACAAACGCCGCTCAGCTCCGCCCTCTAAAGACGTCATTAACGACCATCAAATAAACAAACGCCGCTCAGCTCCGCCCTCTAAAGACGTCATTAATGACCATCAAATAAACAAACGCCGCTCAGCTCCGCCCTCTAAAGATGTCAATAACCACCATCAAATAAACAAACGCCGCTCAGCTCCGACCCTCTAAAGACGTCATTAACGACCATCAAATAAACAAACGCCGCTCAGCTCCGCCCTCTAAAGACGTCATTAACCACCATCAAATAAACAAACGCCGCTCAGCTCCGCCCTCTAAAGACGTCATTAACAACCATCAAATAAACAAACGCCACTCAGCTCCGCCCTCTAAAGACGTCATTACCAACCATCAAATAAACAAACGCCGCTCAGCTCCGCCCTCTAAAGACGTCATTAACGACCATCAAATAAACAAACGCCGCTCAGCTCCGCCCTCTAAAGACGTCATTAACGACCATCAAATAAACAAACGCTGCTCAGCTCCGCCCTCTAAAGACGTCATTAACGACCATCAAATAAGCAAACGCCGCTCAGCTCCGCCCTCTAAAGACGTCATTAACGACCATCAAATAAACAAACGCCGCTCAGCTCCGCCCTCTAAAGACGTCATTAATGACCATCAAATAAACAAACGCCGCTCAGCTCCGCCCTCTAAAGACGTCATTAACGACCATCAAATAAACAAACGCCGCTCAGCTCCGCCCTCTAAAGACGTCATTAACGACGATCAAATAAACAAACGTCGCTCAGCTCCGCCCTCTAAAGACGTCATTAACGACCATCAAATAAACAAACGCCGCTCAGCTCCGCCCTCTAAAGATGTCATTAACGACCATCAAATAAACAACTACTCACCACGTTTACATTGATTATTGTATTTTCCAAATTGCAACTTTAATTCTTTTTGTGAAATATTTCTATATATAATGTTTTTCTGCTTTCTTTCATTGTTTATATTTCGGCCTCGTATTGAAGGGAACAAAATCACTTCTTTTCAACATGGGGGGTTCAAATGAATCATGCCCTGTTAAATTATTCACATTTTCAAAAGTCAAACAGAGCATCATCATAAATCTTTATTAGAGTCTTTTTATAAAAACTCCTAAACCTTTCACATCTAATTTGTATAAATTGTTGTTGCAGACCTGGCGTTCCTCGTCTCCAACAGCAGACAGTCTGAGCGCTCCTCATGCGTAGATCAGTTACAGCCTGTTTTCATTAAACGCCTGATCAGAACAAATGTTGGTACAACAGATTGTGTGGACATGCTTTCTCGAGCTCCGTGAACTCATGGTTTTGGGCAAGGTTGGGCTTCTTTGCGAAAACTGTACAAAACTTGATTGCGCCAAGCTGTTTGGGTTCTGTGGCTGCTGGGGTTCTTTTTTAAAATCTTATCGATTGCCTTCTTTATGGATGGACAAATGATTACATATTAAGTCTATTTAACAGGTTTCTTTCAAAACGTTGGGAGCCCCTGGTCATAATGATAGTAAGCTTGTTTTAGGACTTCCCAAGCCCAGTTTCTCTCCCGTCTTGAGTTGTAGGAGATGAATCACATGCTTGCCATTCGAATCAGCCACGTGAATGAATGAGATGCCTGAACTCGCTGTGCACCCCATATCCTCTCAGTCCACATGTGGGGTTTCTAAAAGTGATATTACTGCTGAATTTTGCCTCAGTTCCTCCTACATCTGGTTCAATTTCTCGCCCTGCTTTGAAGCTTGTGGACTTAATGCAGAATCGTTTCCTCAGAGAGGGAGCACTGGGTGCATGCTGTAGGCCATATTTATCAGCATTCTCGAACTAAGCATTGATCTGGAATCAGTCTCTTGCCAATAACCATATGGTGTATTTATTAAAATGTGAAGGTAAGAGTCTTAATCAATCTTGTCCTGGTTGCACAAGGTATGTCACAGTGTCCCAAAGTTCTCAAAAATATATAAATATGTCCCAGTTTGTTTAGTTGACCATGATCTTGCTAAATTCCATCTTAAGGCAGGCACTGCTGTATCTATCAAAAGTTCTTTACCATCTTAGAGCTTTAATTGGGCCTGAATTTCTGGTCCAGACTCGAATACAGCTCTAGAGCTTTCTGCCTGAACATGACCCACAGCGCCAGGTTTTGAACTTGGTCCCCACTCAAGCCAACAAGATTTTGTCCAATGCCAACCTGACCCATAGGTTGGGTTTTGAGTCTGAAACTGACTTAAGACCAACGCAATTCAACAAGGACCATTGGAACATAAGGCCCTGGGAAATTAGAGTGCTGGGAAGATAGGCACCTGGGAACATATAGGCTTGGGTACATAGATCCCTGGAACCCTTGTGCCCTGGGAACATAGAATATAATGCCTTTGGAACATAAAGGCTTGGAAACATTAAGGCTTGGGAACATAGATTGCTGGAAGCTAAGTGCCCTGGATATATAACTCCCTGGGAACATAAAGGCTTGGGTACATAGAACCCTGGGTGCATCACCCCCTTGAAACATAGAAGCCCAGGAACATAGTCCACTGGAAACCTAGTCACCTGGGAACCTAGAACCCTAGAAATCTAATGCCTTGGGAACACAAAGGCTTGGGACCATAGATTCCTAGAAGCACTAGGATGGAAGCATAGTTCCATGGAAACATAGTACCCTGGAAACACAGAGCCCTGGGAATATAGAGCCTTAGGAACATAGAACCCTTGGAACATAAATACACTCCCCATGTCAGTAACCTGACTAAACACACAACTGCTGACGTAAGTTCACAAAATGTTAATGAGCATACAAACGAATTGATCCCTTGCTGGCAGTGAAAATATTAAGATTTAAATTTATGCGCTTTTAATAACATCATTGATTTACATAACATGTGAAAATGCAAATGATCGGCTCGGCAATTTGAAAAACTGTTGAATTTGTAAGCCATTGTCTCAGAGGCTTCTCAGTGGCTTTTGCACAGCTTCAAATTGACTGCTGGCTGCCTCGCCTCACAAGCGTTGGTGAGTTTTTACCATATGGATATAACTGTGCTAGCACCGATGCCATCAGGTTCCAGTTCAGTTCGGGAGAATTGTGGCCCGGTACTCCCAGTCCAGCTGTTTGTGGCTTGGCGGCGTGGTGTTTTATTGCTGACACATGCTGAGGCTAATTTATACCCCCATCTGCTTTTCCAGAACAGTGCTCCAAGGAAGGACCATTAGAGAGCCAACTGTTAAAGTGAAACCGAGAGTCAGTGAGAGAAAGAAAGAGCACCTGTCATACGGACTCACTCTGAAACAAATTACAATTATGTGCTCCCAGAGTTCAGGGTGAGGTCTGCGCCGTTAGCATTAACCCTCTAATGAAGGCAGGTGTCCGCGGAGTTAGCACTAGAACTTCCAGGCCGAAGACGATAGAGTCAGTGTTGGCCTTAGTGCTCTGAGGTGTTAGCACTGGCAGGCGTAGAGTAAAGTCTATATAATTGGCATTAGCACTCAGCATCAGAACTTTCAGGGTGAAGTTTACAGAGTTTTACGGCTTTCAAGTGCAAGTAAGACGACAGAGTATCTCATTCACCAAACTGTGTTCATGTGATTAATGTGGAACATGGAGGTTGTGGAATAGCTGTTATAGTTCCTAAGCTGGCTGGAATCTATTGATTTGCTTTTTTTATGGGGGGTGGGCATCAGTGCTGACTTCTCAGGTTGAAATCCCCTTTCTTCCCCGTTCTGATGCTCAGTCTGCACTTCAGCAAGTTGTCTTGACCACCTCTACATGCCTAAATGCAGTGATTGGCTGATCAGCTATGTGTGTTAACAAGCAGCTGAACACATACCTAATAAAGTGGCCAGTGAGTGTATGTCTATTAAATCAATGGATGTACGTATAAATTGAATTACAAGAAAACGGAAAGTCTTAGCAACAAGTTTACGTTTGCTGGTGATGATGCTTTAAATGTAACCACTGTCCTGTTTTTCTTCAGTGCTGCCTTTGAAGTTATGGTTTACAACCTAACGCAAGCCGGCAGATGATCTCAAGACGGAACCGAGAAACAAACGTTTAATTTGTTTATACGACACCATGTGCTGCTTTGTCAGGAGACGTCTCGCAAATAACCTGCATGCCTTTCTTCTAGATTGCAGCTTTCACTGTGTCTCCATGTTATCTTTCTTCGCATAATTCCGTTTCAGCACACCATCAAACTCTCGGAGCGTGCCTGAGGGCGCAGGCTGACTGAAGATGAGGATAATGTGGTACTTCTGGGATTTTAACATGACTGAGGAGCTTTATAACTCGAATAAAAGGTCCTCAAAGATGCTTTCCTGACAAAAAACTTGTAAACCTTCTCAAAAAAGCACTTCCAAGCCGTCTCTCCGGGTCGTAATAAAAGTCTCGTTCTCTGAGAGTTTCTTCCTGATTCGGAATGTTGGCAGGCCTCATTTGCATGCAGCCCACATATGACAGCAGAAGGACACTTGATTATACAGCCGGAGTGTTTGTAGGGGTTGCGACACCAGTGTGTTTGGTTTCTGCTTCGCGATGGAGGATTCAAGATTATCGGTACGGTTGACAAATTGCAGTCTTGGGTAGCGTATTTCCTCGCCGCAGTCAGGGAATGCACAGCCAAGGCATGAAAAGCTCAAATTATTGAAGGTTTTTAGTTTTTTTTTCCAAGTTTGCAGCGTTTCCATATAAACACAGAAGTATCGTCTCGGAAACCTGAGCGGAGTGGAACCTCTATACGCTTTAATTTGATCTTTTCTGTCTTCTTCTTATGCTTGCACTGAGGGACCCACTGTCACCCAGTGTAACCCGCTGAGTGGCCAAGGGAGTTACTGTTACCAAGTGACCAAGTGAGTGAGTGACCAAGGCTACGTCTACGCAGCAGGTAGAAGTGGCCCGAATGGCCGTTCACATTGTCTATTAAATGCGATCTGTATGCAACATCAGTCTGAACAGATTGGCTCCCAAACCGACCCACGTGCGCAAAGGAACAGAGCTTCACGAGGCTTCGTCCAGAGGTAAACAGTCATGAAGACTTGCGAAGGTCAGTCGCTCCCGGTTTCTTCTTCATCAGCTTCGCAAGAGCGATTGTGACGTTCCAATGGTTGACAGCTGGACTCATCACCCAGATGACCGCCGTAAAAAGGGTACATTAATCGGCCACTTCTCTGGTTTGTGTCCTCGGATTCTTTAAACTGTTCTCTGACGCTGCCGCCTCGGGCTCCTCTGGCCGCATTTGGCCATTTCGTTCAAAACCTCTTCAAACCCGGAGCGGCTGTGATGAGTCTCCTCTGTTTTTTTGGGTACAGAAACATCAGCCTGAATGTTTCTGAGTCTCAGCAGCACGAAATCTTGATGAATGTGGAGTTGGACTGACGTAAAAGTCGCATGAACTCCGATCTGGCTGTTCAGACTGAGTCACACTGCCGCACATCGGATATGGATTGGAATTCAGTACCACAGATGAAAGATCTCAGATCAGAATTGAAGATTGGATTCGGGCCACTTTTACCTGCTGTGTAAACGTAGCCCAAGTGACCAAATGATTAAGTGATTGATGAGTGACCACACTTGGGGATTCATTTGTGAAGGAATGTGTTGGGCTGTGATTCTCTCTGTTGCTAAGAAAAAGCCAAGCGTTTTGCTTCTTAGTTAAAAATAACATAACAAAACAAGTAAAAAACCTACTTGAAATATCAAGCACTGCACTGAAAAGACCCCAGTTGTGCTAACAAGCTATCAATATGTATTAGCAAAAAGTACAGGGCGATTCACTTGAAAGAGGCCCCGAAAATTCTGTAATAACTCTCGCTAAGATGAAGCAATCTGAATGAAACAACATGCAATGAGCTCCCCAGTATACGGAGCTTGGAACAAGCCGGGATGCCCCTGCATCGGAGTGATGAGGTAGGCGCCATACAGCCATCGCGATGTTTAACCTCCATTTTCTGACAGGTAATGCATTCGATTACCCATATGTCAAGGAAAATAGTGTTTATTTTTGGTTCAGATTGCTTCATCCTAACGAGAGTTACAATAGAATATTCAGGGCCTCTTTCAAGAGCATCTCCCTGTACTACTATTAACTAGCAGATGTGGTGCTGTTAGGAAAATCAAGCTTAACCACAAAGCAGTGCTTATTTAGATCCATAAAGGACTGCAGACTCTGATCACTCAGATTATAGGAAAGTACAGGGAGATTCACTCGAAAGAGGCCCTGAATATTCTGTAATGACTCTCTCTAGGATGAAGCAATCTGAATGAAACGATGTGCAATGTGATCCTCAGTATGTGGAGCTCTGAACAAGCCTGGATGCCCCTGTGTTTGAGCGATGAGGTAGACGCCGGCCAGCCATCACGGCGTTTAACCTCCTCAGTATGCTTGCTGATACATTCAGAAACATGGAGCATCGCATCGAAATGTGTCTGGCAGAAAATGGAGATCACTTCCAGCATCACATGTAATGCAATTGATTACACATCCGTCAAGGAACGTAGTGTATTTTTTTGGCTCAGATTGCTTCATCCTAATGGGAGTTATTACAGAATGTTCAGGGCCTCTTTCGAGTGAATCTCGAAAGTAAAATTTGGTGGTGGAAGGATAATGGGCTGGGGCTGTTTATCAGTGTTTGGGCCCCTCAGTTCCGGTGAGGGGTGATGTTTACACAATTATATGCTGCTGTTCCAGCATGACTGTGCCTCTGTACCCCAAGTTTGGTGTGGGGGAAACCCCAGGGGCCTGACCTCAACCACTGAACCACTTTAGGATGAATAACGAGCCTGGCCTTTTCGTCCAACATCAGTGCCTGACCTCACAAAAGCTCATTTGGCCAAATAGACACACATTCTCACAAAATATTGTGGAAAGCTTCGCAGTTGAGTCCATATTAAAGCCCATGGTTTTATAAGGAGGAGTCCAGCAAGCTCATACAGGAGTGATGGTCATGGGTGTTCCCATAGTTTTGACCATATATTGTACTTATATTTTCAAATCCAGCTTTTGTGCCTCTTAAGAGCTAAACGCAAACACAAATAAAACCCTATTGTAAATTTGTTTTCTTAAGATTCAGTTGTAGAAGAGCATCCAGGTTCTCTTAGAGGTTTGGAGCTCAGTGTTCATAAGAACACAGGCTTTTTCATAGCGCTTGTATGGTGTCCTCCATTCGACTTACAGGACTGTTCATGTGTGAAAACCGAATTAATAGCACGTTAGCTAATGTTGAACTGTGGCCTTTGCAGGGTTTGTGATTTCCAGATTTCTGCTGGAATAATTTCCTTTAAAAATGTGTGTTTTCATGCGCCTCTGCTTCTAGTCGGCAGCTTCTTGAATGGGTTTTGGCAATTCTCTGAGGGAACCGTGCACCATCAATTAACCTTGGTGCAGAACGCATGTTAGCATCCGCTCAGTCAGAAAACGAGACCATTTCTATTTATTTCGACTTCTTCTAAACTAATTTCCTCCTGTTTACCAAACAAACATTTGATCCTGTTGATTGACACTGATGCGAATTGCAGGCTGCTCAGTTTTTTACCCCTTTCCGAACGCTCCCAGTTCCAATAATGCACATCTCATTAGACTCATTGTCATCTTCGCTATTATCCAAACACTGGCTGTATAATGATGAGTCTCTTGTCTGACTTCGGTGAGGGTTGGAGATTCAAACGGCTCATTAGCTTTGCCCGATTACTCGCCTCTCTGCTCAATCCCTAATCAGCTCCTTTTGTGTTCCAGGCCATCCACTATGCCACTCTTTTCTCCAGCCTCCAATGGCTTTGGTGTGATTCATCACCAGTTGTCCATGGTACTGAGGTGGCAAGAAAAACTTCAGTGGCTCCTGTGTGGCCTCCAGTGAGTCAAACTAGTGCAGAGCTTTTAACATGATAGTTAAATGATGCTAGTTCACCGCCCATGGGGTCCATAACCATGTTTTGGGTTCAATAGTTCTACTTAATGTACACTATTTGAGCCCAACTAAGTAAAGGTACTGCTGGATTTTGCTACCATGGGTAACAGGTTTGCTGTGCTAATAACAAAGTATTGTGTAACCCTCATTTTTTGAACACATTTATTTAAAATAGCATATTTCTAAGATTCCAGCTCTCTTTTTATGCTTTATTGGTAATATTTAAATTAGACATTGCTAACCCATCACTATTCGATCTAGGCCATAAATTTCTCATCAAAAAACGAGGAAAGAAAGTCCTTTACTGATCATTTCTAAAGAGTCCTGGTATAGAGCTGCTGCCAGTCTTTTCCATTCCTAGCAACCACCTGAAACCTGGCTAGACTAAACCATGTTCACAGTATCTCGGAGGGCATCTGGAAGGTCTAGACTGATGCTTTCTCACAGAATTGGTCACCTTGTAAGCCAAACTCCTAAGCCATGTCCTAATTCCTAATTATATTGGTAGATAATCTTCCGTTCAGCCTCTGAAGTCTTAACCAATGGGTACGCATGGAAAGAGATGAAACCTGATTGGCCAATTTCCTGCTAACCTTTGTATTTCAACAAAATAAGAAGAGTGCTATTTATACAGTGACAGTATGTCTTTCAAATGTACTCTGTTATTTTGCAAATTAAATAATGTTTACAGGCATTTAAAGTATCCTGAATTTGGTATCTTGCTCATCTTAGTAACTCTAAGCAGGTTTGAAATTGCTGCTGTCACGTCCTGTGGTAAACAACAGTGTTCCAACCTCAATGCTTTTGCCCCCTGAATGTCGCTGGGTCTTGTTATGAAGTTATTCAAAATACAAATAATGCTATGAGCAAGCTGGCAATCCATTGTGCATTGAATTGATGTCATATTATTATGATGTCACGCGTATTCAAAACTAATTCTAACAAAAGAGCTCAAACTGAGGTCCTACAGATAAAATAAACATTAAAAAACAATAAACGACAACTTGGCTTTGACCTGAGATACTTACAAGGATGGTTAAGAACTATTTAAACCCAAGACTTAATAAATATAGTAATAAGCTAGTAAGCACAATCCTCATTTACAGGATACTTTCGATTCTACATTTTCTTAAGTAATTTTTCTGTGTTTTAGTGAAAAATATGATGATTTTCTGTGCGGACAGCTGTTCAAAGCTGGTCATGTATTGTCTGAGGTGTTGAGCTCAAAATGAGCTAAAATTGTCACCACGGAAACATTCACTACTGAAACGCTTGGGTAGAGTTATGACTGTTTTGGCAATAACAGAATTAAATGTTCAATCATTAGTTCTACATTTACGGCATTTTGGCGGACGCTCTTATCAAGTGCGACTAACAACTTGATGGTTTTACACAGGTGGGCGTAGGTGGTGTTAGGAGTCTTGCCCAAGGACTCTTATTGGTATAGTGTAGGGGGCTTGAACCCCAGTCTACAGCACAGAAGGTAGAGGTGTTACCCACTACACTAACCAACCATTTAAATTAAATTAGTTAAAAAAACCCACAGAATTAAGGATTAGAATCAAAGTAAAAAGGATTTAGTCTAAAATCCAAAATCAGTTAAAAGTCCCAAATGTGTTTCAGCTCTGACTTTGAACTATAACTGCCACAGCCTCTAAAACACCAAATTTGGAGCCTTTTGGTGAGGTTGCCAGTCTTATAATATCAGTTAGATGCATCCAGCCACTCTATTAAGTCCACCTCCTTGTATCTACAATTATTGTTCTTGTTTCGGAGCTCCACTCATCATATAGCAGCACTCCGTGGTTCTACAGTTACAGACTGTAGCCCATCTGTTTCTCTGCATACTTTGTTACCATGTTCTTCAATGATCAGGACCTCCATGGACCCTCACAGAGCAGGTACTGTTTGGGTGGGTGGTTCATTCTCAGCACTGCAGTGTCTCTTTTGTGGTGGTGGTGTGTTAGTGTGTGTTGCACTGCTGTGAATGGATCAGACACAAGCACAATCTGTTGACCACTGGGTACAACAGTGATGATTTTCCAGAGGGCTCTTCGTTTTTCTTGGAAAGGAAAAACAGCTTTGACCTCCCTGCAGAAAGAAAGATCATTTGGAGCCATTAAGATTAAAATCTAATGGTTTTTGCTTTCTGTTGGGAATTGGCTTCATGCTGAAAACCACTTGTTTCCTGTAGGATGTCTTTAGATCCCATTAGAGAACCATCAAGTGCATCTGGTGTCAGTCACAGGTCAGCTATTAAATCCCAATTAAGTAGTGTTCCAATTCAGGGGCTGAATCCTTCGAAGGATGTGGTCTGTGAAGGCGTGTCTTTCGAAGGCTGCGTAGACCTGCAATAGCTGAACTGAATTGAGACGGTGGTTTTCCTGTTTGTGTCACAGCACCAACGTTCCCGCTCTTAACGTTGCATCACGGAACGCTGCTCCTATCAAATCAGCTCTTTAAAGATGGAGCCACAAACTTTAATTTTAGTTTTTTATTCTTTAATTTATCACAGCTGGAGATGCTTCTCTCTGACCCAGTACTTACACATAAAGTGTCTCCTCGGCCGTCATTCGCTCCTCTTCTGACACTGTCAGGTTCTCGAATCCTCGGCGGCACGCAGCAAACCTTGGGATATGTTGGCAAAGGATCCACCCGTTGGAAAAGAAGTGTTCGAAATGGGTCAGCCTAGTCGCAATGGCGTGACGCAATCAGCCCTTGAATTGGATGCAGCCCCTGAATTGGGACACAGCTAGAAGAATCCTTTATACCGCAATATTAACCCATCAAGAAAAGTCAAAACACATAACAAAACCACCTTCCTTATATGGTCACAACGCCGACCACAAGATTACTATTAGATCTATTGCAGAAGATCTCATGTACCCAAGCGTACCTCTTCACTAACAACCAGTACGTTTTCTGTTTTCCACTCAACGCGCGCTTTAAAGGAGAAGTCTTTAAGTTTGACGCTTTCCTGCAAATGAAAAGCAGCCCTGTCAAAGCTCTTCCCTGTTTTAATGAGTTCAGCCACTAGCTGACAATTAGACACCGCAACGCCGCTCGCCTTGTGCCTCTCTAAGCACCAACTCCATCAATCAAGCCATGTTACTCTGATTGGAAACCACCTCGCCTCTTCCTTAATATCTCCTAAGCGCGAAGCTTTCAACTCTCCGAATGCTGCCGAGTTCCTTCGCTTTTCAAATGAGATGCAAAACACAATGCCTCTGCTAAAAACCTTTCCGTCTGACACACCGGAGTAATTATTTAAAGCATTTGAGGCCGATAATTCTGAGAACAACTCTGTGGAGAACCGGGCACCTTTTCCGGAATGACACGGCAGAGAATGCCTTTAATTGCTTTCCTTCGAGTGGTTGCCAAATCACTCATTTATCCCCTTTTCTCAAATCGCTCACAAAAGCAGAGAGCTGTGCTCCACTGCTGAGCTTCCTCAGAGATAAGAGGGACATAGAGAGAGAGGATGAACATTTAAGCCCAGGCAGCAACAGACTTCACAGACTTAAAAGCTCGGCTTTTGTGATGAGAGCCGACTCGTTCCGAGACTTTTAAATGAACGACAGCATCATCAGTCAGGGAGAGGGAGCGGGGGGCTAAGTCAGCTACCAGTTTCTGGGAAATTCCATGTTTAATAGCTGTTATGAACTGAGATTTGTTCGAGGATTGGGCTCCTAAAAAAAGTCTACCCACGTCTCAAGACCCATGCTATCACGCTAGCATGGCAAAGTTTTGCTAATGAGGACTAGAAACTGCATTTCACGGAAAACTGGTCACCAATTAAGTGGAGTGCTACTGCGATACTGAGTAGCCCACTGAGCTTAGGGGTTGGGGGGCTAAGTCAGCCACTGATTTCTGGGAAATTCCAGATTTAATAGCGGTTTTGAACTTAGATTTGTTTGAGGATTCCTTGATCTTCTAAAAAAGTCCACATATGTCATAAGGCACATGCTACCATGCTAGCATGGCAAAGTTCTGCTAATGAGGACTAGAAACAGGACTTTTCATGGAAAACTGGTGGCTAATTAAGTGAAGTGCTACTGTGATACTGAGCAGCCCATCGAGCTTATCCAGCTTTCAGGCTCGGCTTTGCCAGCAAAGTTCTTTTCTTACATATTTAGTTGTTTTGAACTGAGGTTTGTTACCAGATTTGGGAAAAATGTACATGTTTTATGGTGTACGCTAATATGCTAGCATACACGTTTCGCTAAAGATGAGCTAACAGCAAGTACAGGTACCAACACAGGAAGCCTCATGGAAAATGTTATATTACTCTCCGATTTCTGGGAAGTTCCATATTTAATAGCTGTGTTTTAATAGTGATTTAATAGTGGTTTATTTTCATCCATCGTGAAATTTACACACAACGTAAAGGAGAACAGGTGTTTTCAATTTACATCAAAAACTGAAAAACATCAGAAATGGAGGAACGAGGTTTTCTTCTGACAACAAAGGGAGTTGGGAGCTAAGTCAACCACTGATTCCTGGGAAATTCCGTATTTAATAGCTGTTTTGAACTGACATTTGTTAGAGGTTTTGTTGGGCTTCTGAAAAAGTCCACACATGCCTCGAGGCCCCATGAGCATGGCAAAGTTTTGGATTCAAAGGAATTGAAATGGGAAAACTGGTGGCTAATTCAGTGAAGTACTTGTGTAATACTGTGTAGCTTTCAGACTCAGCTTTGCTAAAGAAACGTTTTTTTCTGAAACATTTAGTTGATTTGAAACTAAATTTGTTACCAGATTTGAGTACGATGTACATTTCATGGTGCATATTCCTCCATTAGCATAAACACTTTGCTTAAGATGAGCTAACAATAAGCGCAGCTACCAATATACCAACACCAGCCACTTTATTAGGTACACACAAATAGCTAATCAGCCAATCACACGGCTGCAGCTCACTGTATTTAGGCGTGTAGAGGTGGTCAAGACGACTTGCTGAAGTGCAGACCGAGCATCAGAACGGGGAAGAAAGGGGATTTAAGGGGCTTTGAACGTGGCGTGGTTGTTGGTGCCAGACGGGCTGGTCTGAGTATTTCAGAAACTGCTGATCTACTGGGATTTTCACGCTCAACCATCTCTAGGGTTTACAGAGAACGGTCCGAAAAAGAGGAAACATCCAGTGAGCGGTCAGTTGTGTGGACGAAAATGCCTTGTTGATGTGAGAGGTCAGAGGAGAATGGGCAGACTGGTTCCAGATGATAGAAAGACAGCAGGAACTCAAATAACCAACCAGAATCTCTGAGGAACGTTTCCAACACCTTGTTGAAAGTCTGCCATGAAGAATTAAGACAGTTCTGAAGGCAAAAGGGGGTCCAGCCTTTTACTAGCAAGGGGTACCTAATGAAGTGGCCGGTGAGTGTAGTCCTAAGTGGTTAATCTGAATCCTCATTTTGACCGAAGCTTCTGCCAGTTAGAAGCTTTTCCAAAAGATCTACAGAGGTTTTCTGAGTGCCACTATGACAGCATGACATGTTTGCTGGTGAGAAATCGTGCTTGGAGCTGTGAACTCAGGATTCCTCGCTGGAAATGAAGCTTTGTGGCGGCTAAATGAGTGGAGTGTGAATGTAGCACTGAACGGCCAATTAAAACTGCCTTAGCGTTCAGTCTCTACCTTCGTAGTTCATTTACACGGTTTCTTACCTACATGTTGGACATTTTGAACTGAGATTTGTTGTGAGATTTATTTTAAATATCTACGATTGTCTATAGCACATGCTTCTGTGTTAGCGTAGCAGTTCTGCTAATGGAAAGTCATCCTAGCAGCTGTGAATGAAGGGTTCCTCACTGGAAACGGTGGATTCTGGCGGTTAATTAAGTAGATGACAATGCTGTAGCTGTAAGCGGGTAATTGAAATCCCATTTCTGAACTCCCTTAGCATTCAATCTCTAACTGCAGAGGGTTCACAGAGGTACCGTTGACTCATTTAGAGGGTTCCTTACTTACATGTTGGGTGTTTTACACTGAAATCTGTGGGATTTGCGAAAAAGTCTGAACTTTTCAAATGCAGAAAAGCAGGATTCCTCGCTGAAACTGGTGGGCTTTAGTGGCTAATTCACCCTTTAATATCCTCACTAAGAAAAAAAACAATTTAAAAAAAAGCAAAATTTGAATTTAAAATTTTTTTTTATTTGTTTCGGCAATAATAAAAGCAATTTTTTTGTTGTTTTTTTTTAATTGAATCTAATTGATAATAAGATAATAAGACAATAAGAGATAGAGATAAGAGATAACAAGACGCCCAAATCATGAAATTTTTGCTGCAAAATGTAAAGAAAAAATGTAAAAATTTCAAAACATACGATAAACGCTAATTTACCCTTTAATATCCTCACTAAGAAAAAAAGCAATTTTAAAAAAAGCTAAATTTGAATTTTTTGATTTTTTAAATTTGTTTTGGCAATAATAAAAGCAATTGTTTTTTTTGTTTTTTTAAATTGAATGTAATTGATAATAAGATAATAAGACAATAAGAGATAATATAGAGATAAGGGATAACAAGACGCCCAAATCATGAAATTTTTGCTGCAAAACGTAAAGAAAACATGTAAAAATTTCAAAACATACAATAAACTCCCAATTCATACAGTTCGTACAGAAATAAGCTGTAAAACAGTTTTTAACTCATTCCTTTTGTGATGTCATGATCTCATTTACATACATCCACCTATCCACCCTACAGCAGTTTAGCCCCGCCCATCCTCACTGAAGTTATAAAGAGTGTTTCAGCCTGGACTGCTTTGTGAACGATGCGTATTATAGGCCAGCCAAGCCTCAGTTCATTTGCATTTACCAGCCTCACAGGTCCAGCAACAAAATCAGGCTGTTTAACTCTCGATTAAAGACAGAAATAGGAAAGAATGTAAAAAAGAATGTTTGGTGCATAAAACTGTTCTTTTTTCTGACTCCACAATTTTTGAAATATTCTTGTCTAACCATCGAGATGGCACTTTGTGGCATGTATAGCGGTTGGAGTGTTGGAGGGTTTCACTGAGCAGCTAATTAAAATCACATTTCTAAAACGTCGTCCAGCAATCCTTCAACATTCAGTCGCCTGTAATTGAGTAAAAAGCTTTCTTACTTACATATTTAATAGCGGGCTGAGAATTCCTGACTGAAAGTGGTTGATAGCAGTGGCTAATTGAGGGAACAGTTGGGGAAGGTAGGACTGAGTGGCTAATTAAAATTCCATTTCTGGAATGTCAGGCAGCCAAACATTCAATCTCTACTTTTGCATTTCAGAATATACCTCAGTTAGATATTTAACAGTTTCAACTCTTAGAGAATTAAAAAATAAATAAAATAAATCGACACGTATTTTACACTGCATGCTATGCCAGCATGGACGTCTTGCTGATGACCAATCGTGCAAGCAGCTACATTTGCAGGATTCCTCACAGAAAATGATGGACATGATTAAAGCGTTGGCTAATTGAAAGGAATAAGACTCAGGAAACACTGCGCTTTAAAGACAAATGCTCTTTTATTGAACCGGCAGCAAGGGAGAACCACCACTAGGCCTTGCTAAACGGTTAAGACAGTAAAGTCAAATCAAATTTATTTATAACGCTTTTTACATCAGATGTCGTCACAAAGCAGCTTCACAGAATTCCAGTAAAGACAGAGTTTTAACATGAATGTAAAACTCCCAGGTGAGCAAGCCAGGGGGGCAACAGTGGCAAGGAGAACCTCCCTCAGAGCTGAGGAAGGAACCTTGGGAGGAACCAGGCTCACCAGGGGGGACCCGTCCTCCTCTGGTCAGACTACCTACAGAGTTATTATACTACTAATATTAATAGAAGTAGTGTTAGTAGTAGTAATAGCCAGGAGTCTATGAAGACTTCAATGTGGGGTGGGCAGCTTGTCCAAGGCAGGTGGCGGTAGCTGGTCTGAAGCAGTGAAGATGGTGGATCAGGTGGGTCTCTTCCAACCATCTATTCTCCTTCATGGTAGACACCAAACCACACAAACTACCTCACAGCCCAGCACACAATGACCCCATGAACACAGCTGACAACAACTTCTGATTTACAATACATGCGTCTCCAATCGTGAACGCGGCGCATCCCTGGAGCCTCCTTGCACAGTCACTCTGCATGGCCACGACTCCCCATACTAGGGCGCTACTGAGTAATTCCTGACTGAAATATTGGATATTTTGAACGACTGTCTATAAAGCGAGATCAGAAGCTATGCTGGCAGTTATGGATGTGGGTTCCTCACTGTAGAGGCTGTAAAGTGGAGTGCTAAGGTAGCACTGAGTGGCGAATTGAAACCCTATGTCTGAAATGCTCCGACCTTTCGGTCTCTCATCACCGGGTCGCATCTTCAAAAGCTGCGTGGAGAGCTTTAGGTTTATGGCGGCGGTAGCCACAAAGAGCCGTGCTCATAAAACGCAATATCAACCTCCCGTGTATGAGGAGGAGAAGCGCTTATTGTTTTCTTCCCATGACTCACGCCAGCACAGTTCTACCCCCCTCCGTTCTCTCGGTAAACACTGGTGAGTGACACACACAAACACGCTTCCAGTTACTGTTGACGAGGAACGACTGGAAAGGGGGCGACAGCGGTTGCGAAGGACGAAAATAGGCGTATTTAAGCGCGGCCATAAAACAAAGCCTGCCCGCCGATTCCGTGGTCTGTGTACAGGCGATCTTAGTGGGCTATTAGTGTAGTGAAGTTGTTCGTGTCCATGAAAGTCCTATTGTTTCTCAGCCCACCGTACCACGCAAGCCCATAATTACCGGTGTCACATCACAATGTGGCCTGGTGCCGCGCTAAAGTGTACTTTACACAATGCTGGTCTGATGGCATTATTTCAGTTTTCTTGTGCTCCACTTGAATTATGCAGAAAAGGACCTCGTGACCTTCTCACGAAGACCTCGTTCTCAGCCCCCAGGTACAAATCTGGACCGATTTTGTGATTGCTTCATCAAAGCATTGTTGGGAAGACCTGTGCGTTTCAATATGTCAGCGAAATACCACACATAAGTGAGGCTGAGGGAAGCAAGTGCCGGTGTCACCTTCGTTTCAGACAATTTGGCCTTCGGTTCGTAATTAGAGGAGGTGAACAAAGGCCGGTGGCTAATCTAGAGCCTGTCCTCCACGCTGCGAAGCGTTTCATTAATATTTCACCCCCGTTCTTCTCTTTGTTCTTCTCTCTGGACTTCATAATCTCACCAGACAAACACGTGGGGCCGCTGCTTCTGCTGAGGCCTGGCGATGTTCGGCTCCGTGGGCACACTGGCTGGCCAGGTACAGCTACAGTGCCAGGCGAAATTCAGAGACCACCTTCGGTTGTTTCATTTGCAGTCAAAGCGGCAATTAATGAACCCTGGTGGGACGGCCCTGTTAGTGCGGTTCATTAGAGCCTGGCATCCGAACCAAATTATCGGGCCGAGACCCCCTGAGCAGGTCGGTCTTGGTTTGCTTCAAAACGAACTCGTTTGAAGTTTGAACGCAGTACAGAACAAGGTCGTCCGAAGGGTGGTGGATCAGTCCCAGCACGGCGGTAACACTGACGTGGTGGTGGTGGTGGTGTGTTAGAGTGTGTTGTGCTGGTCTGAGTGGATCAGACACAGCAGTGCTGCTGGAGTTTTAAACACCTCAGTGTCGCTGCTGGACTGAGAATAGTCCACCAACCAAAAATATCCAGCCAACAGCGTCCTGTGACCACTGACCGACAAGGTAGGAGTGTCTAATAGAGTGGACAGTGAGTGGACACAATGTTTAAAGCTTTCAGCAGCACTGCTGTGTCTGATCCACTCGCATCAGCACAACACACTGACACACCAAGACCACGTCAGTGTTACTGCAGTGCTGAGAATGACCCACCACCCAAATAGTACCTGCTCTGTGAGGGTCCACGGGGGTCCTGGCCACCGAAGAACAGGGTAACAGAGTGGAGCTGATAAAGTGGACAATGAGCTTAGAAACAAGTAGGTGGTCATGATGTTCTGCCTGACCGGTGTATATTATGTTATGTATTAAGGTTCCAAGGTTTCTCTGTTTTTGTAAAAGCAGTAAACCATACAAGGCTATTACCAGCACTTCATCCTGCTGTGCGTCGTGCATAAACACGATAACGCAGGGACTCTTGTGGATAATTGCTCTACCAGAAGACAGATGAAAGAAGACATAAATAAATCCAGCGAGTCCAGATAAAACGGAGAACAGCGCAATTCAGAAAGTGGGGTGGACATTATCATAGCTATAATATCCACTTGTATCAGGAAGGGGAAACTGGAGTTCATAAAACTGACTACAGAGAAAATGTTCCTTCTAACAACCACCTGGGAGACCTGGTCGACCCCAAAACTGCCAACATCAGATAAACAGCACTGAAAGCTTTGATCTCTGAGAGACAGGAGAAGATCAAGCTGCTTCAGATCTGAAAACATCCACAGGTGTTTCTGTCCATCCTTCCACTGTGAGAAGACCACTCAGCGCTGTGGGTCTGAAAGGACATGTAGCTGATCAAGAAGAACCTCACTGAGAAAAGGAGACGGACACATCAAACAAAGAAGCTGGACGATTGACTGACCACCCCAGAGTCCAGACCTCAACCCCACTGAGTGGATTTGATTACTTCATAAAATCCAACCAGCTTCTAAGACTGAGCTTTGGAGGCATGTCTGCAGGTTCTTTGAGGAGCTGGAAGTGAGGATCCTGAGAAGAACGGGAGCTGAAATGAAGCAGAGTGGATGTAGTTGTTGAGGCTTCTGGTCATTTCAGTTGTTTCCTGATCCCCAACAATGGATAACCTGTATTTACCAACACTTGGTAGATCTTTCAAATTGTGGTGTAATTGTTTGATAACCCACCATCCTAATAATGCCTGGTCTGTGGGGGTCCCTTTGGGGGTCCTGACCACTGAAGAACAGGGTAACAGAGTATCAGAGAAACAGATGGACTACAGTCATTAACTGTAGAACTACAGAGTGAACCTAAGTGGTCAGTGGAGCTGATTTAATGGAAACTTAATTTACATATAAGGTAGGTGGATCTAAGAAAGTGGACATTAACGGTGTGTGTGTGTGTGTGTGTGTGTGTGTGTGTGTGCGGGGGAGGGGGGGGGTGATTCACTCTCTATTGTCTCTCCCTCTCTCTATCCTCCACTACTCACTAATGTGAATCTCTTTCTTTATTGCTTTCCTTCTCTCTGGTCCTGATTATAGCTCTGTTGCCCAAACACTTTGTACGTCCATTTCCTAAATGACCAATAAGAAAACACCTCCTGGAAACCTTTCAAGGGCATTTCGGTCAAAACATCATGGGCCTCCTCTCATGTTTTCGTTGTATTTCCACTTTTATCCCTTAATTCTAGAGTTAATGTTGCATTGCTGTGTAAATCTTTTATATATCAAATATATAAGTGTAATTACATAATCGTGTAATCACCATTTATCATGGTGAGCAGGAAAGGATGTTCAAACACTTTTTATTAGTTATAAAGTTATATTACACAATTATAAATGTGTAATTACATAGCTAAATACTCTGAATGAATTACACTCAGTGCCCCTTCTAGTATTATGATGGTATACAGCAAAGCATGTAGGAAAAATTCATAATCCTTTGCAGTCTAGAGTTATTGTGATATTGTAATATGTCGATTTATATCACACAGTCGTAGAAGTGTAATTACATAGTTAATTACACCTTCACAAAGTGAATTACATTCATTTTGCCTTCTGGTATTCTCATGGTGTAAATACAGGTATGTATGAAAATATCATATTCCTTGTAAGTCTAGGGTCATTACTGTTATATTGACATACATTGGCATTACATAGTAATTCAAGTGTAATTACATAGTTAATTACACAGGCAATTACAAAATGACTTACATGTGATTCATCAGATTTTATAATAGTACAAAAGAAAATATGTTGAAAAATATTGTAAATCTCAAAAATCTGGAGTTTTTGTTGTACTCTACATTTCTTATGTATTACTTATTTATTCAAGTGTAATTACATAGTTAATTACATAGTCGAGTACAAAATGAATTACATTTGATAACAGAATCCACAGTACCTCTGGAATTACCTTGGTGCTTTGAGGTTTGGAGTAATGTTGTTTTGGACTATAAATAAACTAACATAACATACATATTTACATAATTATATTTACATTAAGTTCACAAATAACAGTAATAATAATAATAATAATAATAATAGTAATAATAAATAACATAATATCAGTTTCAAATCATAATAGAATCTCCTTTTCTACTTACAATCACGACTGAGGTCTGGACTGAAATGGTAAATTCTGTTTTTCCACACAGTTTGTCCAGTTGAATGACCTCCAAGTGAGAAGTAACTTAAACAGAATGTAAACAGAGGCATTTCCACCTGTTTGGGCCGCGGAGGACCAGCGAGGGTGAACTGAATGTGGAGCTATAAATGTGACGATTTGTGAAAACACTGGAATAAACATAGACAAAGGGTATAACAGCCAAAGTGACGTGACCTTTAGGAACCCCACCCACTCGCTGTCAAAAGCTAAAGCTTAATGGGTTTGAATTAATGTTACGCAGCTCCACAAAGCGGCTCATGATGTTGACATTTTGGGTGACACGGACACTTACGGACGCTGATAGTTGGATCAGTTGCTGCATATAAAGTATGTTTATGTAGAAGTTCATTCAGTCGCAAAGTGACTCATTCATATGGGTCTGATTCACTGGAGCGTATGCTGAGTAACACAGTGTACATGGACAGTCACAGCCCATACTGTATACTCTAATGAAGTGGCCAGTGAGTGGAAGCACAAGGCAGGTGTTTCTAATAAAGTGGCCAGTGAGTGGAAGCACAAGGTAGGTGTTTCTAATAAAGTGGCCAGTGAGTGGAAGCACAAGGCAGGTGTTTCTAATAAAGTGGCCAGTGAGTGGAAGCACAAGGTAGGTGTTTCTAATAAAGTGGCCAGTGAGTGGAAGCACAAGGCAGGTGTTTCTAATAAAGTGGCCAGTGAGTGGAAGCACAAGGTGGGTGTTTCTAATAAAGTGGCCAGTGAGTGGAAGCACAAGGTGGGTGTTTCTAATAAAGTGGCCAGTGAGTGGAAGCACAAGGTAGGTGTTTCTAATAAAGTGGCCAGTGAGTGGAAGCACAAGGTGGGTGTTTCTAATAAAGTGGCCAGTGAGTGGAAGCACAAGGCAGGTGTTTCTAATAAAGTGGCCAGTGAGTGGAAGCACAAGGTAGGTGTTTCTAATAAAGTGGCCAGTGAGTGGAAGCACAAGGTGGGTGTTTCTAATAAAGTGGCCAGTGAGTGGAAGCACAAGGCAGGTGTTTCTAATAAAGTGGCCAGTGAGTGGAAGCACAAGGTGGGTGTTTCTAATAAAGTGGCCAGTGAGTGGAAGCACAAGGCAGGTGTTTCTAATAAAGTGGCCAGTGAGTGGAAGCAAAAGGTAGGTGTTTCTAATAAAGTGGCCAGTGAGTGGAAGCACAAGGTAGGTGTTTCTAATAAAGTGGCCAGTGAGTGGAAGCACAAGGTGGGTGTTTCTAATAAAGTGGTCAGTGAGTGGAAGCAGAAGGTGGGTGTTTCTAATAAAGTGGCCAGTGAGTGGAAGCACAAGGTGGGTGTTTCTAATAAAGTGGCCAGTGAGTGGAAGCACAAGGTGGGTGTTTCTAATAAAGTGGCCAGTGAGTGGAAGCACAAGGTGGGTGTTTCTAATAAAGTGGCCAGTGAGTGGAAGCACAAGGTGGGTGTTTCTAATAAAGTGGCCAGTGAGTGGAAGCACAAGGTGGGTGTTTCTGATAAAGTGGCCAGTGAGTGGAAGCACAAGGTAGGTGTTTCTGATAAAGTGGCCAGTGAGTGGAAGCACAAGGTAGGTGTTTCTGATAAAGTGGCCAGTGAGTGGAAGCACAAGGTAGGTGTTTCTGATAAAGTGGCCAGTGAGTGGAAGCACAAGGTAGGTGTTTCTGATAAAGTGGCCAGTGAGTGCTAGAATATGACCCAGTCTAAAAGCTCAACGGTGCGATTAAGTTGATTTGGTTAACTGTGGCTTGTTGTTGTTGTTTATGGTGATTATGGATCTAAGTGTTGCTTTGCCAGATGCTTTGACACCTTTAGCGCTGTATTAGCCCACATTAGCGCTGTGGACTAGCAACAGGTGTGTGCTGACTCAACTGTGACCGTTCCACACACACACACACACACACACACACACACACACACACACACACGGAGTCTTGAAAAGCTATAATCTCCTGCGACAAGTGCCCGACCCAGGTATACGTGCAGCTCGGAGATAAGCTTTTTCAATTCACCCTCAACCTAGCCAGGTGAGCTTCCGGACCGGCGCCCGACGATACGAGATACGAAATAAATCGCCCTTAAAGTAGGTAGAATAAATTGTATTTCTGACGGAAGAAAAAGAATTATGAAAAAATAACGGAGTTAGATCCGCTCTTTCTTCTTCTTTCCCTTGGTCTCGGGCTCAGAACGGGGGGAAAATGGAAATGGAAGGTCTAATCCTTCTCCTCCTCCTCCGAAAAACATTGTGAAATTAAAAAATGGCGACACAAAGACGCAAAGGGGGCGACCGCCAGGCTCGGCCGGTGAATGACTAAAGAGGCCGCCAGGAATCTTGACAGGAAACCCTTACCTATTGATCCAAGCGCAAAGTGGATTTCCTACCCCTAGTGCTGCTGGCTCGGTATTTCTAACACCGGCAAATCCTGGCCAGTGCTGAGATGGAAAGGCTCAAAAGAGGCAAAAGGGACTGTTGAACCTCGACTCAGTTGGGCGGGGATTTTGATGGTCCAGAGTACATTTTGAACTTGGGTTTAACTTGCATACAAGTGCATGGATTAGATTAGATTCAGCTTTAGTGTCGCTGTGAAGAACGCAGTGCAGAATTAACGAAATGCAGTCAGTATCTAATCAGAAGTGGAAAATGCAGTAGAACGTGTAGGAGAGTAACTGAATGTGCAAATATGAATAGTGCAGTAATACTACTGGCTCTGGTAACGCCTTCCAGATGGAAGGAGGGTAAAGAGTGTATGGTTAGGATGAGAAATGTCCCCGATGATGTTCCTCAACCTGCCCAGGCAGTACTTATGGTCAATGTTCTCAATGGTGGGTATCAGAGTACCAGTGATGCATTGGGCAGCTTTCGCCACCCACTGGAGTGCTTTGCGGTCAGATGTGGAGCAGTTGCCGAACCACGCTGAGATGCAGTTTGTGAGTTTGCTCTCAATGGTGCAGCCGTAAAAGTCAACCTAAAAGTCAACCAGCATCCCGGGACACAGGTGACTTTTCTTGAGACTCTGTAGGACCAAGATGGAGTTTAGGGACAAGGTGAGATCATCCACGTTGTGGATGGCAAGGACAAGGATCTCGGTTTTCTGAGAGTCGAGTGCCAGGATGTTGTCATAACACCATGCCGCCATCCCTGTAGGCCATCTCATTGTCACCTCTGATCAGACCCATCATCTGCGAACTTGATTATGGAGTTAGAGCCATAAGTAAGAACACAGTCATGGGTGAACAGGGAGAACCGAAGAGGGCTCAGCACACAGCCTTGTGGCACGCCGGTGTTCAGGGTCATGGGGGAGGAGTTTGTCTAACTTAACAGACTTAAGATAGGTCTGTCAGTCAGGACCCAAACCAATTTTCCTACCTCCACAACAGGTCAATAGATGACGAGAAGACAAGACTTTAAACGAGAAATAACTAGTCTTTAAAAGCACTTAGAGATGACGGAGGTAAGTCTGACAGGGCGGAAGTCAATCAGAGTCATTCAGACAGTCGAATGCGTTGGCACTGGCACAAAGGTGGTGGTCTTGAAGATGGTTGGGACAACTGTCTGGCCCAGTGATGGATTGAAAATGTCTGTGAAGACCTTGGCCAGTTGCTTAGCACAGGCTTTGCACACACACAGGTACTCCATCAGGGCCAGCTGCCTTTTGTGCATTCACCTTGCAGACATCTGCGATGGATAGTGTAAGTGGCTGCTCATCATTTGGTAAATACAGTTGAGAGCAAAAGGAAAGTCTGTAAATTATCCAGAAGGTTTACCTCTATGATACCATTAATCTCCAAAATAACATTATATTTTCACTTAAAGGTGTTTTTCCATGGTTGATGTGCAGCATTAGGTATTGCAGTTTAATTCTGCAGGTAGGTAGGTCTTCAGGAGCAGATCTCATGAGGGGATCAGGAAAACAGCTGTTAGAAGACTGGAAAAAGGAAATACTAACATTATACACAGCTAAATAGGGATATAAAAAGATATCAAAGTATTTGGCCTACCAGTAGGAATCATGTAGACCATAATCCAGAATTAGAAGAAACATGGACATTTGACAATGCTACCGATAATACCAAGAAAATTAACTCAACAAAGCGGCAGGAACATTGTTCGAGAGATCTGCAAACCAAACAGTCCAAACCAAACAGCAGGGGACTTTAGGGTTCTTCCTCATGGTCTACATGGTCCTCAAGGTTTCTCCCTTTGAGTCTTGGTTCCTCTCACTGGTTCTTCTTCATGCTCTTAGGGAATTTCTCTCTTTGAGTCTTGGTTCCTCTCACTGGTTCTTCTTCATGCTCTTAGGGAATTTCTCTCTTTGAGTCTTGGTTCCTCTCACTGGTTCTTCTTCATGCTCTTAGGGAATTTTTCTCTTTGAGTCTTGGTTCCTCTCACTGGTTCTTCTTCATGCTCTTAGGGAATTTCTCCCTTTGAGTCTTGGTTCCTCTCACTGGTTCTTCTTCATGCTCTTAGGGAATTTCTCTCTTTGAGTCTTGGTTCCTCTCACTGGTTCTTCTTCATGCTCTTAGGGAATTTCTCCCTTTGAGTCTTGGTTCCTCTCAGTGGTTCTTCTTCATGCTCTTAGGGAATTTCTCCTTTTGAGTCTTGGTTCCTCTCACTGGTTCTTCTTCATGCTCTTAGGGAATTTCTCTCTTTGAGTCTTGGTTCCTCTCACTGGTTCTTCTTCATGCTCTTAGGGAATTTCTCTCTTTGAGTCTTGGTTCCTCTCACTGGTTCTTCTTCATGCTCTTA
>NC_051222.1:2679161-2704161 GCF_015220715.1 Pygocentrus nattereri | reverse complement strand
AAAAAAAACAAGTAAAAACTGACTTTTGACTAGTTGATAGTTTATATTTATGTGTGGAATTTTAATTTTCATTGTGCAAATCAAACTCTTGATATCAAGAATGAAATATGTACTACTTGAAATTAAATTTTAACACGTGTAAATTGAATTCCTTCCATAGCCATTAGAATTTCAGAATGTCAACTTCATTTTTAATCGAGCAAACATTGTTACTGCAGTTGTAATGAACTTGGGCTTCAATTCTTGCCAGTGACAAAAAAATATCTCGCAAAAACATAATTACTGCAATGAAATGTATAATATAACTTGCATTTTTACCAAATGATATTATGTTATTATTTATTTATATTTTTATATGATGTTATTATTTTTCAGAAATTCTTGCCTTAAAAACCAACTTTTTCTGTGAATCTTGGTTATGTTTAGTTTTGGTTCTGTCATTGGGTCATTCTGACCTTATTTGCATGTCACTTTTGATGAGCTCCTACCTAGAACTTGAGGGAAGATACCGCTGTGTTAAAGTGACACTGGTGTCCTCATCGCCACCCTGGTGACTTTTCTAAACAGCTTCTATTTGTTGTGCATCACATTTTGTGTGGCTTGGCACTGTTACCACCAAGTTTTATGAATTTGCCTCATTGGCTTTGAGTCTTAAAACTAATTTTATTAGAAAGAAGTAAAAGAAGCCAAAAGTGTACCTGCTTGTTGCCAAGGTTAAGTTAATTGACTTCCCAGTCCATTGTTTTAAGGATTGTGCCTAACCTTTACCAACCTTTTTACTTTTCCTTTCATGTTACAGTAGATCTCGGGATCTTCCACAAGGAGTTTCCCTAAAATAGTTGTTCCCTGGGAAGGATTGAAAGACATTGATAGGCCTTGGCTTTCACTCCTTTCACATGTGCTGTCATGCCTACTTCAGCTATGTTGATGCTCTGTGAGCTTCCACCTACCATACTGATACTTAAGCTGTGATTTCTATTAATTCAGTAATATTCGAAATAGTTAAAGTGGACGTGTCCAGTCTTTTGACTAAAGCAGTCTGTGCTGATGCAAGTTATGCTACAAAGCTCTGTTCATGTTCTGAAGCTAGAAGCTTTAAACCCCCAGCTTAATTAGGTCTGAAACATGTGTTAAAGTCTCTACAAAACTGAATGTAATCATAGGGAAGGAGGGACCTGCTCTAATTGCAGTATCCTCCAGCTCTTTGATGCAGCAGAGAATTTTAGTAGTGCACCCTCTGACTTCCCTCGCCGTGTGCATCTAGGCTTGTTTTCATACATTTCCAAGACTAAGTGGCATAACATGTTTTGGAAAATGATTGAAAAAGTTCCATAATTACTTAGAAAGTGCTGTGAAAAAAGCCAAAGACCACCTTTCAAAACTGCCGTTTATTTCAAGTCACCTGTTTGTCAGAACACTTGAAAAACGAAGGGGAAAGTAAAAGGAAAACAAAAAAAAAGAAGACTTTCCAAAACCGGTGTTCAAAAAATGATTCTAACAACCCCCTGCGAGGCCTGGTAGACCACCAAAGCTGTAGAAATTTTGCAGAGAAAACAAAGAAGCTGCTGATGTTCTAGACTGACCACCCCAGAGTCCAGATGTTAAGATCACTGAATGTGTTTGGATTAATTTAAAAAAATATCTCAGACCAACTTCTAAGACTGAACTTTGGAGGTGTGGAAAAGTATCCCTGCAGATTTCCTTAAAAAACTGAGTTGCTCTTCTTTGTTACTGTAACAGCTTCCACTCTTCTGAGAAGCTGATACATCACTCGAGAGGACAAGGTCACTGCTCCAGAGTCCAGTGGTGGTGGGCTTTACACCCCTCCAGCCGACACTTGGCATTGCGCATAGTGATCATAGGCTTGTGTGCAGCTGTTCAGCCACTGAAACCCATTTCATGAAGTTCCCAACAAACAGTGTCGCTTAATCTAATGTTGCTTCCAGAGTTTGTGTGGTCTACTGCTTGGTGACTTAACTGCTTCTAAATGCTTCCATTTCACAATAATAGCACTTACAGTTGTCTAAGGCAGATCTAGCAGGGCAGAAAATTCACAAACTGACTGCCATCCTATGACAGTGGCCAAGCACTGAGCTCCTCAGTATGACCTGTTCTACTGCCAACGTTTGTCTATGAATATTCTGTATGACCCGACGTCTCTGGGTGAGTTTTATAGCATTGTTTCACAGTTTGATGATTTATTTGGCCTTGAAACCACACCAAGAGTAGCTTAGCACTGCAAATTTCCATATGTTTGTGGGAAAAACATGCACAGCGTGCGTCTGAGCTTGCAGCAGGTGATGAAAGGTAAAGATGATGTCTAAAAGCCAATTTGTAATTGTGTCCACATGTACTTGTTGCACAAACCGGTGACATTTATGTATCTGACAGACATTAGGCACCTGATTAGGGTCCTGTCAGATGACGGCAGTGAGTCATCTGACATCTTTCTTCATCATCTCACACACACACACACACACACACACACACACACGGATACTCAGTGTTCAGCCCATTAGAACAGGATGCTCAGTCGTTCCATGTTCCAGTCACCACAGAGTTTTTAAAAAGGTTATCAAACTCGTGGGGTCGGGAATTACAAGGCCACTCCGTCCTGTTAGACCAATTACTCCTTCGCCATAAGCATCCAGCACCGGGGGGACCGACCATCCACCACACGCCAAAAAAAACAAACGGGAAAATCAATGACTTCGTCTGGACCTCAAACGATCAGTATGAAGCGCTGCCGCCGCCTGAAGTGTGTATAATGCAAGATGGATGTGGCCGCTGGGTGAGAAACGTGTCGAGGTTCCGTTATGAGGCGCTCGTGCTGTTCGGCGTCCGTCCTGGGACTGCAGAGCAACTGTGGGAAAATGTACGCCATCCATTTTCCATTGTCCGGCTGACACCCAGCCATCCAGAATGTATCAGGAATTCAACACAACTTCCGAAGAAGCCAAGAAACAATCCATATTCAGTGTCCACTTTATTAGAAACCCCCACCTTCCTGAGACTTGCAGTGAATGACAACCGACCTACTGAGGCGTCCAGCCCTGATTCGCTGCTAGTAAATTAGCATTTTAGCAAAATTAGCACACAAAAATAAAACGCTTTTATTGTTGACTCTTTATTTAAAGAACTGCGCTGTAGCTCCTCTAACTGGCCACTTTATTAGAAACACTTATTTTGTACCTCCACTAACTGGCCACTATATTAGAAACACCCACCTTGTACTTCCACTAACTGGCCACTTTATTAGAAACGCCTACCTTGTGCTTCCACTCACTGGCCACTTTATTAGAAACACCCACCTTGTGCTTCCACTCACTGGCCACTTTATTAGAAACGCCTACCTTGTGCTTCCACTCACTGGCCACTTTATTAGAAACACCCACCTTGTGCTTCCACTCACTGGCCACTCTATTAGAAACACCCACCTTGTGCTTCCACTCACTGGCCACTTTATTAGAAACACCTACCTTGTGCTTCCACTGACTGGCCACTTTATTAGAAACACCTACCTTGTGCTTCCACTCACTGGCCACTTTATTAGAAACACCCACCTTGTGCTTCCACTGACTGGCCACTTTATTAGAAACACCCACCTTGTGCTTCCACTCACTGGCCACTTTATTAGAAACACCTACCTTGTGCTTCCACTGACTGGCCACTTTATTAGAAACACCTACCTTGTGCTTCCACTCACTGGCCACTTTATTAGAAACACCCACCTTGTGCTTCCACTCACTGGCCACTTTATTAGAAACACCCACCTTGTACTTCCACTAACTGGCCACTTTATTAGAAACACCTACCTTGTACTTCCACTAACTGGCCACTTTATTAGAAACACCCACCTTGTACTTCCACTCACTGGCCACTTTATTAGAAACACCCACCTTGTACTTCCACTCACTGGCCACTTTATTAGAAACACCCACCTTGTGCTTCCACTAACTGGCCACTTTATTTGAAACACCCACCTTCTGCTTCCACTAACTGGCCACTTTATTAGAAACACCTACCCTGTGCTTCCACTCACTGGCCACTTTATTAGAAACACCCACCTTGTACTTCCACTCACTGGCCACTTTATTAGAAACACCCACCTTGTGCTTCCACTAACTGGCCACTTTATTTGAAACACCTACCTTGTACTTCTACTAACTGGCCACTTTAATAGAAACACCTACTTTATGTGTGAGTCTTTGTTTATATATGCACAGTATATTTGATGGAACCCAGTTCATTGTCCTCTTTGTTTATTTATCCATTTGTTTGTTTGTTTACTCATTTACTACATCTCAGCTCGCCTTTTGAAATGAACAGCTTTCCCGACCAGACGAGGTTCTGGTGATTAAAAGGGCACCCGTGCAACACGGACCTCGACAGGACCTAAACACAGTTTTGTGTCTTCAAAGGGACAGTGCTTCATTAAGCATGTCTCTGTGTTGTTCTGCTGTTCACTCTCGTCCTTTTAAGTTAATTACCAGAAGACGCGCTCATCCCTCTTGCCCGATTTCTACTTCCCCCCATTAGCTGGGGACTGCGGTGGGCTTAATTAGCTTTGTGTGCTACTTTAGTAAACAGTGCTGTGTCTGGGCTGGGTGTAGCTGAGAGTCCGTAAGTGGCCTTGTTTGGACGCCGTCATTGTGGGACTGTGGTTTATTTGTCGTGTTCCTCGTAGTCCTTTTAATAGCAGTTCAGTCCATTCCAGCTTTGTTGTTTGCGTCGCTAAGGCTAACCATCGCTTGGGGCTCATTAGCTTCAAGATCTCTTTCATCTTTTGTTCTTCTCAGTTCAGTGTCTACTACCTACTATAAGGTTACACGCTATTGATCATGCTTGGAGAAGTGGAAACAAAGGATTGCTGTCATTTTGTTTCTGTAAGTGTTCTCAGAATCCCACCAGCTTGTGCTGTTGTTAAGTTCTTCACTTGGTTTGAAACTACAAGGAAAAACAATCTACTCCAGAAAGACTTGGATGACCATTAACACAACAGCATCGGCCACTGTCGCCATTTCCTAACCAGTTCCACCCATCTTGCCTTCAACACTCATGCTTGGTCAAAAGGGGTTTGATATCGCCAGCGAGTAACGTTGGTTCATATGATGGTTGTTAATGCAAACCCAGTTGGGTATTGGTTCTAAGCTCAGGTCGTTCAGAGAGCGGTTTGGTGTGAGATGGTTCAGACGTCTTTACAGTGGTGGTGATGGGAACCAGGCATCACCATGACTACAACAGAGATATAGACACTTTATTTACCATCCAGAACCACCAGAGAACCTACACGAGTCTTCTGAGCTTATCTGGAATGTTGATGATGGAAAATAGTGGAAAATCTGGAATAATAAGCCTCACAACGCCCATCATGTCCCTTTCCCATCATGATCAATGTATGAAAAAACGATTTTTGGCCAAATCCTTCACAAATCTCACAGGTATCAGGCGGCGTTCTTGTGATAATCTTCTGTGAGGGAAGTTTTTTCAGCCGTTCGGTTCCTATCACTTGCACTGTAAACTCACTCTGGAATTCTGGAACGTTTTTGTCCATGAGACAAAATTTAAGATTGTTTTAGATGTTTGCTTCCAAACTGCTTACTTTACAGAGATGCAGCCATGCCAGATGTGCTAGTCTTGCGGTTTTTGTAGTCCTGGAATGGGAGTCAATGAAAACGATTCCGAACGATGTGCATTTGTTTACCATATGTTTAGGTCAAAAGGTGGTACAGCATTGGGTCACGGTTACATTGACCAGTGCAGGACTCGTGTGACTTGCCAGGAGAATAAAATGATAACAAACTGTCTCAGAAATGCCATCGAGACAGAGTCCCCCCGGCACACGTCTGGACGTCTGTAATTCAGCCATTAAGAAACAGCGACCATCTGGACGAAGTCAGCAAAATAGCATTTCTTGTCAGAGGACGTGAGTAAGCTGTCGCAATCGATGTCACACCGCAACCCTCGTCTGACCTTCAAGGAAACGATCCTGCCACTGGCTAATTCCACAATTCCACAGATGCCATACACCCCACCCCACCCCACCGCCCCGCCGTCATCCCCTCGGGTTTGTTAGCGCTGCCTGGCTGTGGGAACGTTATTATTTCCGTGCTATAAAGTCATCATTAGCTTCGGCTTCGTGCTATGACCTGGCATTCGGCTGCCAGCGGTTTCAATTAGCCCGCGAAAATAACAAGGTTAATGGAGGCGTCACCTGGGTCTTTCCATCGGGGAGGACTGCGTGTTTGTTTGTTCGTGGGGGAACGTGGGGGGAGTGGACTTCTCCACACATCTGTAGGCGAGAACAGCCGGATCGTTTTCTCGAGTGATTTGTTTTTGTCGGTTCTTATTGGGTAACATGGTGCTGACCCTGCGAGACCATTACGGAGCTTCTTAAACAGATAGTTAACCCTGCTGGGCCTGAACCTAGAAGACTCGTCCTGGTCATGTGTTTGCTTTAATGAGTAAACACTCACTGTCCATTTAATCAGCTCCACTGACCAGAGAGCACTGCAGTAACACTGACATGGTGGTGGTTGTCCTAGTGTGTGTTGTGCTGGTCTGAGTGGATCAGACACAGCAGTGCTGCTAAAGTTTTTAAACCCTGTGTCCACTCACTGTCCACTCTATTAGACACTCCTACCTTGTCGGTCCACCTTGTAGATGTAAAGTCAGAGACGACAGCTCATCTGCTGCTGCACAGTTTGTGTTGGTCATCCTCTAGTCTTTCATCAGTGGTCACAGGACGCTGCCCACAGGACGCTGCCCACAGGACGCTGCCCACAGGACGCTGTTGGCTGGATGTTACTGGTTCTCAGTCCAGCAGCGACACTGAGGTGTTTAAAAACTCCAGCATGTAATAATTAAATATCGGCACTTGTCCATTTTATCAGGTCCACCATCCACTGTAGTTCTGCAGTTACAGACTGCAGTCCATCTGTTTCTCTCCATACTTTGTTAGGCCCCCCTTTGACCTCGTTATTCAATGGACAGGACGCCCACCAGACCACCACAGATGGGCTACAGTATGTTAATATTTGTAGAGCTACAAAGTGCACATATATGCTAAACTGACCTGACAATGGACCTGATCGAATGGGCAGTGTTTGTATCAGCCGGCCTCTCTGCTTCTCCCTGAACGCTCTTTGATTCGCCGCCACATTCGGCCCAAACAGATGTTCCACTGACCAACGTCTCCCGTGTCAATTCCTGCGTCTTTGATTCCTCTTCCTGTCGTGACTGATGCCTGATAGATAAAGTTGTGTAGGTGTCAGAGAGAGAGAGAGAGAGAGAGAGAGGGAGGGAGGGAGAGAGGAAGAGAGAGGGGGGGGAGATGGAGAGGGGGAGAGAGAGAGAGACAGAGAGAGGGACAGCGAGAGAGAGGGGGAGAGGGGGAGAGAGAGAGAGAGAGAGAGGGGGGGGAGGGGAGAGAGAGAGAGAGAGAGAGAGAGAGGGGGAGAGAGAGAGAGAGAGGGGGGGGGAGGGAGAGAGAGAGAGAGAGAGAGATAGAGAGAGAGGGGGAGAGAGAGAGAGAGAGAGAGAGAGGGGGAGAGGGGGAGAGAGAGAGAGAGAGAGGGGGGGGGGGGGAGAGAGAGAGGGGGGGAGAGGGGGAGAGGGAGAGAGGGATGGGAAAACTGGAAGGGATTTGCATTTTGCTGTGATGATGAATGGTGGGATGAATTATTCATCCGAGCTGCCAGTAAAGATGCTGTTAATTGGCATGTTAATGATAAACGGCCGCAGTCGCCGCTCGCGCTGCTGTTTGAGTTCGGCACATGCAGTCGTGAACACTTTTCCTGTTAGATTGCTTGAATAATTAAATCCGTTAAAATTGTTATTCATTAAAAATGTTTTGTATCAGTTTTTCTGGGGCTAGAGAACTAAAGTTATCGTTTAGCGAGGAGCAGCCAACTATCACCTTTTTGAAAGTCTGCCATGAAGAATTAAGACAGTTCTGAAGGCAAAAGGGGGTCCGACCTTTTTCATCGTGTAAGGCCTTCAGTCCAGCTCCTAACCAATGGGAACGCTTGCTTGACCTGATCTCACCTCGATACCACAGAGAAAACATTGGAAAACATGGATCGTTTGTCACTCAGTGGTTGAAATATTTAACCGTGTTTGTTTCTAACCAATGCTGAACAATGAAATGAGCATCACTACACTGGGTTAAATACACCAACGCACAGCAACGATTCAATCAAATAAGTTAAATTAAACTAATTCAGATTTTTTCATTTCACTGAACTTTTACTTTGTGACTTTTTCCATCTGCTTTGTCTTGAATATCAAGCTAACATAGCAGATGACTTGAATGTGGATGTGAATAAAAGACCATTCTCTCCTTGGACCATCACCGATGTTTGGTGTGCTGTCACCATGGCAACACTTTCACACATGCATACCATTACTGGTCACCTACCGTCGCTGTTTCACACTGGCTCTGCAGTGATGCGTGGATAGCTTTACCCTGTGTTTTCCCTGATTGTGGGAACATGTGCTGATTCCTAACAAAGGCCCCTACTTACCTATGAAGCAAGAGCAAGTTCAGTATTGCAGAAAAATCAATGAATCGGTCCAGTTCTGCCTGTTTTGGAGGTCCTGCAGTTTTGAACCAGGCGTGTTTGTTCTTCTTTCACTCAACATTGCTCACTAGCAGCTCAACACCGAGTTACAATATTCTACAAGCATAGACTCAACAGTAGTGTAGTTAACACGATGCCACCGTCACAGAGAAGTGATGCAAATTTTATTACTGTAATTAAAATATCTATATCAATTTCCATTGGAATGGCCACCAAGGAACCTGCAGAAAGAGGTCAGGCAGGCTGAATGCTGTGGCAGTTGTATCCTATCAGTTAGGCAGTTAAATGTGTGCTGCGTTTAAAACACTTAAAACGGTTTAAAAGTCTTTTTTCTCTCTTATTATGATGATGAGGGAACTTCATCCAATGATTTAGCTGGAAGCAGAAGTGGGTTGTTGGTTGTTAACCACACTACAGTGAGGTTTCTTGGATATAATGCCTATATTCTGATATCTGAAGATAATTGTAGTCCCTCAGCATCGTTCAACATTGGCTATCTCCTTTGCATGCGAGTAAACGAAGCATGAAAGTGCTGGGATGAGCTACGGATTTGGACTGAGATAATGTAGCATGTTCTGAATCTCTGAGCAGAACTGCACGTTCTAAATTGCGTGGGTCAGTTAATTGCCTGCCCGTCAGAGCCCGCCGAGAAATGTGGACGTTTAAATTGCCTGTCGAAAGTTTGGGGACGCCCAGTCTTCTTTTGAAATGTGGATTTTCTCCATTATGGCAAAATTTTGTGAGCATAAAGAAGCAGCAAAACATGTTCCTTGGTATGAAGAGCAGGTTTGTCCAAATGATGATTTGTCTTTTTTTTTAACCGGTTGCTTTTTGGAGGAGGCACTGCAGTTAAAACAAAAAAGTTAACTGTCACAACATTCCCGCTCAGCTCCTACAGCGGTTCCAGGATATACATATACACAGGAATACATTGGTGTGGATACCCTGAGGTTGAATTTCAGGCCTGTATTTATTAGTATAATATAATGTATATATGAGTGCATTCCGAGGCTTCCCAAAAGCTGTATGATGTATGTGTATAATGCATGCTGGGTATTGTAGTAATAAAGCACTGAAGAGTGGAGATGTTATTCTAAGCTATGTCTTGGCATAGGGAAACCCAAATTTGTGGTATCAATGATTGGTGGTCAAACGTTACTCCAATTCTTTTTTTCAAAAATAGCACAGAATATAATTATTGTTTTTAAGAATTTATGGTAACCAGTTTCATTTCAAATATTCAGACCAAAAAATCCAGTTTCCTATGTGATGCTTGGCACCATTTTTCCTTTGTTGCAGAATTTTACCTCCGGGCAACGTACACCATAAAGGATCCCTGCGTGCATTATTTAGAAAAGGCTCATCCTAGGGTACCAGAGATGTCTTTTGGCCTCTTTCAGGTGTCCCCAAACTTTTGATGGCCAAGAACGCTTGGCCCAGTGAGAGTGCCCCATCTGAAAAATGGAGGTCTGGTCCATAAGGCGGCACGTAATGACCCTGAGTGGGGTTCGGCGAAGGCATCGTCCCGTTATTCATTCTTGCTCATCTGTTATACTCTCCACCTTCAGTGGAGGTTGGATCAGGTGACTGACCCTATACGTTCCTGCCATTAGGCTCCTGGTTCCTTCATCCCTCTTCTGGGTAAAGCCACAGAGAGATAGATCTCTTTTCATTTGCCGGCGGGCGAGAAAAGGAGGCATCCGATACCTTCCTCACCTTCGCATTCTTCTCTCTACCTTCCATTATCAAGACAACAGGAAGCCTTCCTTTGTTTTCCCTCACCTTCGATCCCCATCCCTGCCTCCCTCGAGCAGTATAAACAGGCACCGACTGCCGAGCCCAGATTTATTGACTCTAAATATTTGATAGGTGTCTTGGTGGAGGCCGTCACTTTCTTGTTTTTGTTCAATCTTGACACAGATCTCTCACCAGCGGTGAAGGCGGCAGATTCCCGTGGTTGCCGTGGACTGGCGTCAGGCTAATGTCCCCAGGGAATTGCGTAATTGGATCTCTTTCATTTCTGCGAGAGCAGATCCGAAATTGACCGGTGATAGATGCCGACAATTATGACCAGCTGAGAAGCCTGTCGGGCCACCCGCAATATCGTGCACTGCGAGCCAATTACTTTAAATCAGTCCCAGCAACGGGAGAGGGCACGGGGGAGATGTCGCTCCTCTGATCAAGAAGTATTATTGGAAAATGAGCTTCGTACACAGCAGTATGATTTCTGTTATGTTTGGAACGATGTTTAATGATGGCTAAGAGCGAGGCCGAAAGCCACAAAATGCACAAGACCTCAATTCCCTACATGTTCTTGTGGTTGTTGATGGAGGGCACCCACAACGAAAGAGACGCTACAGAGTCAGTGCCTTGTAGAAGCATTCAACTCCCTTAAAAGTCGTCTGGATCACGAATGACTTGTTTTGTGCCGTGTAATATTTTAATGTAAAATATTTTAACATAATATTGGTTATAAAAAATAATAACTGAAAAATGTTCTTTGAATTGGTATTCCAGCCTTGTGCTGTGGAAGCTCCGTTTAACACAGATTAAATGTATTGGCCTAACGAGGACGCAATTGGCTTACAATTGGCCTCTACCTGGGAATCATTATAAAAGCCACAGTGAGGCCAACAATCACTTTGAAGGAGCTATAGAGTTCAGTGGCTGAGACTGGAGTGAAGGCACATCAATATCAAGATCTCTACAAGCATCTAAACTGTATGGAAGGGTGTAAAGAGGTTGGAAAAATGCCATTACTGAGGACAAAACACATCAAATCACATCACCAGAAAGCACCAGAGTGACCCAGCTAAAAGGGATAAGGGTTTTTATGGTTAAGCAGTTGTACAAAAGCCTGACATCACTATATGCAAAGCCTAGCAACAGATGGAATGGTGTGAAGGCAGCACGCTATGATGATGGCCTGGGGCTGTTTTTCATAGTTTTTCATAGCTTGTCCACTTAGTTCCAGTGAGAAAGGTGTTGATGCCACAGCATATAAAGACATTTTAGACGGATAAAGTTCTGGCCATCGTTACTGTTGCCCTTTTTTTTTTTCTATAAATTACAATATCTTCAGAAATAAATGAAAATATACCAACTTTTCACTAGAATAGTTTATAGGACACCTAAATTTGCTCCAAAACATTTCGTTTTTAAGTCATTAAAAACAAAATATGGCATATGATGGCATGATTAGCACCCCGATATTTCGGTGCACACCCTGTAGCAACAATCACAGCCTAACAACTTTTTTTAGGACCAATCTACAAGCTTCTTATGCTTTTCTGCTTAGAGGTTTTCCTGCTCCTCCATTGGAAACTGTTCAGGCTCTTAGATGTTTCCAGGGTGTCTGTTTCCTAAGGCAGATTACAACTGTCTCCAAAGATTTTCAGTGGGGTTGAGATCAGAAATCATTGCTATCTAGTTTTACACAGTCTATTTCTTCTTTGGCGACTTTTCTGTTGTGCCTTTTTTGTGGACTTTGGGTCTTTATCATGCTGTAGAACCCCTGATCTTTGACCCGAACCTATATTCTTTACATTAGGTAGCACATTTCGCTATGAAATGCCTTGGTAATATTCCAATTTCATTATTTTTTCAATTCAGTTGAGACCTTCACTACAAAGCAGCCTTTATGGATCCACTAGTCTGCTTTGCCAAAGAGCTCTATTTCTGTTTCATCCATAAAACATTCCTTGGCCTTTGCCCAATAAGTCTTTCTTGGTTTAGTGTGTGGTATATGGTATGGATTGAAACAATCACTCTTTAGCTCTTTGGATGTTAGGCGTAGTGCTTTTTCCACAGTTTGCTCCAATCTTTGAAGGCTTTTCTCACTAATATTCATATTTGACCCTGGTCCGGGGAAGTTATTGACTGTTCCATGCGCAGTACAGTTCTTATTGAAATTGCACTGTAGAAATAGGGATGTCAGGGACTTTAGAGATGGCCTTGCACCCTCTACCATTTTTGAGTTTGGAGAATTCCACCATTATGAAAACGGATAAGAGAAAGGAAAGTGAACTTTTCAAGCATTAAAGCCATCATTCATTGGTAAATTCAAGTCATCTGAGCCCTTGATTTATCACAGGTGGTTTTAATTTCTAATTTCACAGGTCTAAACTAGTCCAACCTGATTAGAATTGATCGAAAGGGTACCGATAGTTCAATAGTCACATCCATATTTCCATTTTTTACGTTTTCCATTTCCTCCTATTTCTTTTTTAATTGTTATTAAAGGAAACATTGCATTATTATTTAGGAGACATTATAAATGATGTGCTTAAAATTCAGAGTTGGAGGAACTCCAGTGGCCTACACAGGGCCCTGACCTCGACCCCACTAAACACCTTTAGGATGAACTAGAATGGAGATTGTGAGCCAGACCCTCTCGTCCACCATCCGTGCCTGACCACACAAATGCTCTTTTGACTGGGCACAAATTCCCATAGACACACTCCAAAATCTTGTGGAAAGCTTCCCAGAAGAGTGGAGGCTGTTATAGCTGCAAAATGAGAGAACTCCACCTTAAAAACCATAGTCTTGGAATGGGATGTCCATCAAGGTCAGGTGTGAAGGTCAGGTGTCATCACTTTTTCAACCAGATAGTGTGCGTCTTCGGGGTTTGTGTATATAAACAAGCTTTGATTACATCTACAATGTTCTCAATTTCCAAGTGCAAACCCCAAGATACTAAAGATATAAACCCATATTCTCTACCTCTTCATCAACAATTCCCCAGGCAGGAAGGCCAAAGCTTGGCGACTAGCGACAGATATTAAGTTTCCATTATAAGGAGCGCTGGCAGTGTCCTTTATTTTGACAACTTTGCTAACACTCTGCTAACGGAGTGGTCGACCTTTTAAAAGCTAACTTTCTCACCACGGCAACTGTACAGTGAGGCCGACGGATGGTGGCTCGTCTCCGAGGCGCAGCGCTCTGTAGTGACAATCAATGAAAAGCTCAGCCATGCTGTAGGTATTGGAAGCTGTTTGTTCCTGATGGTGCTCAGGGTCATATTTTTCATCATTTGCCAAGAAAGCTTCACCGCCTTCAATTCCCTAGCAACAGATCCTTTCCCATAATCACACCTGGATGTGTCACAGACGGGGACGTGAGCACGGACGTTGTTTAGAGGCAGTGTGTCATATCCCCCCTCCCTATCCCTCCTGGGTATGATGGTACAGAGATGATCTTTTATTTACAGTGGAGGGTTCTCTGAGGGCACGCAACCGGCTCATGATCTGAAGGCTGAGCCATGCATCTCAAATGCCACAGGGAAGTCTAATGAGATTTAGTCCATAGGCCGAGGCAATCTAGAGCAACAGTTTAAGTCTTTAGCTTTGGACAAAAGTTCAGGTTTCAGAATAGGAGTGAAAATTGATAACATATAGTATTGCAGTATTTTCAAGTTAAACATAGTACAATTACTACACTATGTAAGCTTTGGGGATTTGGATCATATGGAAGAGCATTTTGTAATGTGGGTCATACTTTGGACCCCTAAACCGAGTAGATGATTCTGATGATTGCAAACGAAATCAGTCAAAACTTGAGAAAGTGTCCTCCAAGGTTGTGAGTTAATTATCTATTACTGTCCTTATATTTTCATCAGTTCACTCTCAGGAAAAGAAAAAAGCTAGTAAACTGTCATTGTCACATTCAAGGTTCCATCTCAGTACCTTTAGTCAGGGAACATAACTGAACCATAATCCACTGAAATGATCTGTTCTAAGCTGGACTGACTCCACACACCCTGCCTCGCCTCGCCTCCAGGCTTTTACTCTACTGCTCTGTTTTAAAACATTCGGTTATGAAAAGGAACAAATACCAACTTTTCACCTGGAGAACCTGATTTAAGCTCCACAATCAGACCTTAGAACCACTGTAGAACCTTTGAGGAAACATCTACACTGTTTGTACCTTGATGAAGTGTATAATGTTGATTTTGCATTTGAGCCTAGTGCATGTGACATTGATAATGTAAAGAGGTTATTGAATTAATTGTATGTGTAAAGGCCCAGCCTGCATCACCAGCTGCCAGCAGAGGGTGATGGCGATGAGGCGGCACAAGTTCAGGGAACTCCAATTCCCAGAAGCTCTCAGGCTGATTAGGCCCAACTTGACACACCTGCAGACTCCTTAACTGAAGGCCGTGGCAAACAGCAGCCCTTTGTCTCACCTTTATAAATGGGTGACTGGTAAGGTATTTAGCCCAGGTGGGTATTTAAGCAAAAAGAAAATAGAAGAGGGTTGGAACAACAAAAGAGAGGAAATTGCCCCAAAACTACTTGAACAAGAAACGACTCCAAGCCATACAGAATTGTTTGTTCCACAAAGAGCAAACAGGTGAAACATGAAGTCGGCCTTCCTGTCAAAATCACAGAGGATGTGTCTTTTGTTTTCGGATTATCCTTTATTTCTCTTTTCCATCTCAGCCTTTGTTTGAGCACGCTGCTTTCAGCGTCCCCTTTGTTTGCCTTTTTCCCGCTGTTTTTTTTTAATTTGCCATTTGCTCCTAGTGCCACAGTGGTAACTCCTCGATCAGTACATCGGTAAATCTGAGCCACCCCAACATGCATAATCACTCAACTCGCACCCCAACATCTCAATAAATTCATTTAACACCCTTTCTCATGGGTTTTCTATCTGTCCTGTAACAGTATGACACTGTAGTGGATAACACGCTGACTGTGCATGGAGCAGCGATCAATCCCAGCTGTATAATATACTAGTAAGAGTTATTGGGCAACTTGTTTTAATATTACATTCACCTGCCATTGCCATAGAGTTTTATTCTAAAATGCTGTACAACTACGACCATGAAAAGAATAGAAAATCATAATAAACAGTAATCATAATACAGCACTGATATTTCTGATGTGTGAAGGCAAAACATACATCATGAAACAAAAGGTCATTCTTGAAGGTGGTCTTCAAAGCATTTTGGTATTAAACCCTTGAATTGCTCTTGGTAAAGGACTTAAGTATATAAGGATAAAGCATCTGGGTGCTGTTTGTCCACTTCACTAATAAAAGCATCTGCAATATGTGTAAATATAAGAACAAAGTTGCTTTGTCCACTTCATAATCCTGTTTCAATCGTTTTGAAAATCTTCAATAAAAAGACTCAAGTGACAAAACACTTAAATATCCCATAAATGCAAAACATAACCAACCAAAAATCTTGAAATCTAATAATAATCCTGATGTAAAGATTTGATCTTTCAGCCCAGACTTAAATAATTGAATCCGTTTACTCCTTGAAGCACAAAAGACGAGTTCGGAGGTGTGGAAAATTATCCCTGCAGTTTTCTTTTAAAAACCGGAAGCCAGCATCCGCATGCAGCCCTCTTCCCTTTGGACTAAGCCAGTCCCTTTGGACTGAGCTACTGTGCCATTTCAGTGCTTCTTAACGGACTTCTTGCACAGGTGCTCGTCCATGCACACCTCGAGATATCCGCCCTGAGCCAAGCTTCCCAGAGCCACACAGCCTGCGCTAATCCTTTGAAGCTCAATGATTTGGTTCCCTACTTCATTTGCATACCAACTCGCTAATAAAAGGACTGTGTTTGCCAGGCCATCCTAAACCGCAGGGTGTATGTATATATTTTCTTCCTCTTCCTTTCATGAACAGAGGACCAGCAGTATTCCATTTTAACGAGGCATGAGGTGATGACCGGGAACAACTTGCGCTTGTAACTTGGGAGTGGGGGGAGGTGAATTGTAAGTGCAGGCTGAACATCTTATTTTCTTTTTTTGGTTGCACTGGCCTATTTTATTTCCCCCTCAAAAAAAGCGAGTTCATTTCGCTAATAACCCTCGTCTTCCCTCCGTCCTTCCTAAGGAGGCCTGAGGGGTGACAGGCCGAGCCTGAATCTCGGGGGATTGCCAGAGGAGCGAGGGCTCAGTCATGCAGCACTTTACCATATGGCCCTTGTGTGTGTGAGCGTGCGGATGTGTGTTGGAGAGTGAGCCTCGGGCGCCGATAATTCCCCAAAAATCCCCAAACTTCTCGTCTGTCCTCACGCAAGTAATTGCCGCCGAGCTTTTTCCTGAGATGACTTTGCTCAGATGGACCTTGTTCCTCTGCCACTAAGTGGCATTTTTCCCGAGATTGAATTCTGTCCCGGAATCAAGGAGATATGCAGCATCCAATCGGGTCTAATTCATTATCCACTCCAGAGGACGCTAATTAAGGGTGAGCAGCGAGAGTGGACGGCCTGAGCTGCACCCGATGATGGCCCTTAGCGTGTTCGCATGTTAGGAATCGCTGCCAAAGGAGTCATTTTATTTTTAGAAGTCCAGTTCTCTGGGATCGGTTTGATGCACTTGCATGTACTTTCATGGCACTGATTATTAAGCCTACAAGCTTGTAGGTAGTTGACCACTGAGTTAGTTAGCATGCTGATGTTAGCTGTCCACATTCTGCACTGGACTGTTTTTGGTCACACGTAATGCAGGAATAAGTCTGACCACAGATTCCCCCCAGAATCTCTAGTGAAAACTGCAAATATTAGGACACTCAGTTCACCATAAACAGCGCTGTAACACAATAATTCAGAATCTGTAAAGTGATACTTTTTTAATCCCACATCCGCATTTAACCCATCCATGAAGTGAAACACCACATACACACTAGTGAATACACACACACTAGGGGGCAGTGAGCACACCAATCCGCAGCGCCTGGGGAGCAGTTGGGGGTCAGGTGTCTTGCTCAAGGACACCTCAGTCATGGACTGTCAGCACTGGGGATCGAACCGGTGACCTTCCGGTCACAGGGCCAGTTCCCTAACCTCCAGCCCACGACTGTGAAAGAGTAACCATGTTTAATGACTTCTCCCACAATGTCTAGCTAACTTCGAAAGTGGTGGGAGACGCAAGGCCTGGTGGCGGGAGGCGTATCCCCCACATCTGACTGGACCTAAAGAACTGTATGTCACAGTTTACGAACGGCACCCTCATGTCTTAAATCAGAGGTATACTTCAAATAAAACCGATGGTTTGAAACGCATCTTTCTCTATGATATGAAAATATTGTTCTCTGACATTTAAACGATTTGATATTAAATAAACTTATAATCAAACAGATAACATGGCGGCACCTATAGTGTACCGGGGTGTATTCAACCATAACGTTTGATCCATATATTATGCGTATATGTCCAATATTTGATACTTAAACATATGAAGGGCAACATATGTAGATGGATTTTTGAATTATCTTCTTGTACATACATGATCCTATCAGGTTGCCATATGGGTCTCACTATGATTGTCCTAATTACTGTATTTGTTCTCGGACCTCCCCCCGACTGGGATTGGTCCACATTGCCATCTTGTTTGTTCTGAGACCTCCCTCTGACTGGTATTGGTCCAGCCACCTCCTTTTTTGTTGTGAGACCTCCCCCTGACCTGTGATTTGGTTCTAATCACTGCATTAGGCTTCCAATGACTGCACTTTGTTCTAATCACTATGGCTACATTTGATTTGATGAGTGGCACGGAGTTAAAATTATTCTACTTAGAAATTTTGTTTGACTTCGGCCGACAGTGCAGAACGTTACCATGTCACATGATATTTAACACCTGGTGGGACTGTGATTGGTTCTAATTGCTGTGTTTGTTCTGCGGTTCCGAGACCCTCTACCCCCCAAACTGTGACTAGTCCATACACTCACCGGCCACTTCATTAGGTAATAAAAGGTTTGACCCCCTTTTGCCTTCAGAACTGCCTTAATTCTTTGTGTCAGACTTTCAACAAGGTGCTGGAAACGTTCCTCAGAGATTCTGGTTGGTTATTTGAGTTCCTGCTGTCTTTCTATCATCTGGAACCAGTCTGCCCATTCTCCTCTGACCTCTCACATCAACAAGGCGTTTTCGTCCACACAACTGACCGCTCACTGGACATTTCCTCTTTTTCGGACCGTTCTCTGTAAACCCTAGAGATGGTTGTGTGTGAAAATCCCAGCAGATCAGCAGTTTCTGAAATACTCAGACCAGCCCGTCTGGCACCAACAACCACGCCACGTTCAAAGCCCCTTAAATCCCCTTTCTTCCCCGTTCTGATGCTCAGTCTGCACTTCAGCAAGTCGTCTTGACCACCTCTACAGGCCTAAATGCAGTGAGTTGCAGCCGTGTGATTGGCTGATTAGCTATTTGTGTTAACAAGCAACTGAGTGTATTTTGCTTAACTGCCTGCATTGTGGCACAGAACAGGCCTGCAGTGGTGCTGAATGTCAGACTGATGTACCTCAGTGATTTTGTCGATGATTCAGGTTTTTCCGTTGAAAAATGCTGCTTAATTTGGACCTACGCCTGACACCACTGCAGCTGTAGACCATGCAAGGTTCCACCAAGGTTGACTCTGGAATTCATCTGATTGGCTGGTCTCTACATTAACTTGGCAGTTTTGTCCAAGGAGGCCAGAATCAAACGCTGTTCTGAACTGGACACAATGCACCTTTTTTCCTTTTAACAAAACAAACAAATCATTTAACTGTTGTGGTCGGCTGCACGCACTCGAATGCTAGTTGGGCCCCCGGGGCTCGGCCCCTGTCAGGAGCAAGAAAGGAAATGGGTTTTATCATGAAAACAATCCTTTATTTGAAATCCCTTTACAGGTCATGCTTAAAAAAACGGAAAGGGGGCTGGAGGCCATTTGTAGAAACGGTACAGTTAGAAATGGTAAAGCTAACTTGACGAGTGTACTTTTCTGATTAGCTTGCCGTTTCTAAAGCCTGAAGCAAGTCGGACTTGTGATTAGTTGTCACGCTAGCCAGTCCACTGGGAGACCTGCTCTTATTTAAGGAGCAACGCTCCTTTAGAAGCGACTATAACCAGAATGCTGTTCGAATCAACTCCCTGAACAAAGGGCTTTGAACAAAAAAGTATCGTAATTCAATCTGATGCTAAAAACATGCCAGTTAGAAGGTCAAACCTTTCATGCTTGGAGATCAGACGCTCTGTAATCAGAATGCTCTGTAATCAAAGACAACAGAGACGAAATTATGCATTTTCCTCTCTGAGGATGTCACGGGTTCAACATATCTGCCCTAGATGGCGTTATTAATAAAACTCAGATCCGTTTCGTTTCAGTCGTTTTAGCGCAGAAATAGTGACTGCATGGATTTAGTGGCCTTGAAATGAATGTAAAGTGAAAGATTTGTTAGTGTGGGACTGTAATGGTTCTCCATCCTGTCAGATTTATTATTACCTACTATTTGTGTTGAAGGCCACTTTTGGTCAATCAGTCTGGCAGTTTTTTTCCACAATAACTACTACGTCTGGATGAATTTACACAAATTTTACCGTGTCTTATACAATTTTCTTGGCAGATTTTTTTTATGTATTTTGTGGTAATAAATTATGTGTTCAAAAAAAGTACAATCAAATTATGATGGCTGGAAAATGGGCAAAGGAATGGTAAAATATTGACTGTGGTGCAAAATAGGATAGGATAGTATGCGCTGCCCATGTCTGCATACATAAAATGATATATGGCCAAAAGTATGAGGACACATGCACATCTTCTAAGCCACTTGGAGCCTCTCCCAGCAGTCAATGGGTGGTAGGCAGGATACAGCCTTGACAGGTCACCAGTCCATCACAGGACAGATGGACACACACACTCACACCTGGGGCAGTTTAGCATGTCCATTTGGTCTGACCGCATGTCTTTGGACGGTGGAAGGAAACCCCCACAAACATGGGGAGAACATGCAAAGTCCACACAGACAGGACCCTGGTTGCCCAGCCAGGGAATCGAACCCAGGCCCTTCTTGCACTGCACCACACAAGTATTAGGACATCCCTGGTAATTATTGAGTTCAAGTGTTTTAGCCACACCCATTTCTAACAGGTATATAAAATCAAGCACATAGCCTTGCAGTCTCCATCAACACTGGGTCATGGGACTTTATGGGACTTTAAACATAGCACCGTCACAGGAAACCACCTTTACCACAATTCAGTAGGTAAAATTTCTGCCCTGGTCAACTGTAAGTTCTATTACTCAGCTCAGCCATGAAGCAGCAAACTACACAAACACAGAGAGTAAGTTCTAAACTGCGTAGCATGTAAAAATTGATTATCCTCCATTAGATCATTCACTACAGAGTCACAAACCACTTCTGGGAGCAACATCAACATAAGAACCAAGCTTCAAGAAAGCTTCACGATCACCGCAGTCTGATGGATGAATCTGGATTTGGGGGATGTCAGAAGAACGCTACCTACTGGAATGTACCGTGCCAACAGAAGTTTGGTGGAGGAAGTATAATTGGCTAGGGCTGTGTTTCAGGATTTGGGCCCCTTAGTTCTTGTCCAACATCAGTGCCTGACCTCACAAATGCTCTTTAGGCTGAATGGGCACAAATCCCCACAAACGCATTCCAAAATCTGGGGGAAACCTTTCCAGAAGAGTGGAGGCTGTTATAGCAAAAGGGGAGAACTCCATATTAATGTCCAAGGTTTTGGAATGGGACAGCTCATATAGGTGTGATGGTCAGGTTTCCACAAACCTTTGGCCATACAGGGTAATTGTTCACTCTGCTAACATTGATTTTATCTGCGTTTCTATGGCTGTTGCTGACAGAAGTGTCCAAAGTTTCTTATCAAGATTCAATTATAAATTCAAATTTTATTCAACACCACATTAGCAAGTCTATTTGAGACTACCTAACAAGTTCATACAGTTTGAAGCGAATGATAATTTAACATTTAGCATGCGAACATAAGCTTTTATTAGCTTCAGAAAACTTCAGAAACTAGTCCGTTCTTGATCGTCTACATTCAGGGTAAAGTGGGGATACTGTGCACGTATGATTTCCCGACAAACTCCATTAACATGACTTTAGCGTGTTTGGTGGTGTTAAGGACATCCTAGACGAACTCTCACACACAGCTCAGCCCAGGGTCTCTGACAGCTGGCTGTTTTTGGTCTGATTCAGCTGTAGCTTTGTGCAGGAGGTGGTCTTCTGCATGTTTGAGTGAGTGTCCTTCATGCTGTGCTTGCCTATGCATTTCGTGATGGAATCGGGTCCCATGAGGACCAAAACACAGCTGGAGTCTCTTCACATCTGACAGAAACGTCACTCAACACAGCCACTTCATTTCTTCATTGTTCAAAATCTCCCTCACCTGCTGAGCCACACACACACACACACACACACACACACACACACACACACACACCTGGCTTGGATGCAAAATAACACACTTATCATAGTTGATTCAGGAACACCGACAAAAAGTTTGAGTTTTCATTTGAATACAGTGTCAGAACACATGGTCATCCCAGATTGATCATACACGCATGTAAGTATCTAATATTTAATAATCTTATGCTCATATATTGTTGCCATCAGAACAAAACCTCATATCTCCATTTTTTTGTAATTTTTCATAATTTGGACGTAGCTGTGATCCTATATATTTTATGTAAATTTCATGATGACTGGACCAACAGAAATGACCCAAAATGACTTGGAATGACGTCTGGTTCCATTGACTTACATTAAAAGTAAAGCAGGTTTTTTCCTTCTCCTGTAAAGTGACCATTTTGGAGATACAAATTTGTGTTTCAACAACAGCGATGTGTTGGGCTTTGAATACTTAAATGCTGTTCAACCAGCTAAACCAGTCCCAGACTAGCCTAAGATAGCACAGACCGAGTCAAGAGCATTGGTAAGTCCAGACACTGATGTTTGGTGAGAGGGTCAGGCTCTAAATCTCTGTTCCTTACAACGGTGTTGGATGGGGTTGGGGTCGGGTCTCTGTGAGGGCCGGTCAAGTTCTTCCACACCACGCTCACCCAGTCAGGCCTTTATGGAGCTGCTTTGTCCACTGGGTCTCAGTCATGCTGGAACAGAAAAGGTTATTCCCCAAACTGTTCCCACAAAGTTAGAAGTGTACAGTTGGAACTGGAACTAAGGGTTCTAGGCCAACCCCTGAAACACAGCCCTGTAGCATCATCCCTCCTCCACCAAACCTTACAGCTGGCACAGTGCAGTCAGGCAGATAACATTCTCCTGCCATTCCCCAAACCCAGACTCGTCCATCAGACTGACAGATAGAGAAGTGCAATTTGTCTCGCCACCAGTATGATGCACTTGTATATCATCACTGTCCAAAGAAAACCATGTACCTCCATTTTTGGTGATTTTTAATTTTCTATTTCATTTCAACACACTAGCTGCCCTTTACATTGTGGTCCAATTTCATGATGAATGGACCAATAGAAATGCTCTAAAATCACTAGGAATAAAATCTATTTACATTAACTTATACTGGAAGGTAATGGTGTTTTTGCCTTCTCCTGTAAAGGTACTATCATGGAGATGCTTGTTTTTCTGTGGACAGTGAAAACAGGTAATAGAGGCTAGAACCTCCTGATCCCAAGAAAGTACTAATGCAAATACACAGATAAATATGCTTCCATCCTATTTACAAAACCTCTGGAAGAGGTCGAAGGCAAGAGACAGACACACATCATCTCTGCCCGGAATGTAACCCCATAGGAGCTCCTGCACTCTTTACCTCGACCAAGTCGGATCTTCTATATTTTATAGGATGGGAAGTCAAGGCCAGTTTGACTTGGGCTTTACAAGAAACGGCTTGACATCTCGGTCCCTGTGTTCTGGGGTTGTCCTTGCAGCATATGAGGGACACTGAAATGACCTGCACTCTTGTTAATATTCTAATCTTCCGACAGATTTTCTACTAATGCTGTAAGACAACCTCAGACTCAGTTTCTCTCGGACTCCGCCCTGAGTTTTACCCCAAATGTGATTGATCAGCCAAGACATGTTTGGTATCTGGAGCTGTGAGTCTAACGTATGTACCTAGTAACTGTGTTAATGGTTATCGTATTACTACTATTGGATTAGTAGTGTTGTAGTAATACTTTCAGTTTTGGTTGGAAAACAAACGTTTTTCTAGGTAGATACAACCATCACGCTCTCCAGGAGCAGATGAAGGATCAACAAAACACGGTCTAATTTTCATTGGGACCAATTTAAAAAAAGAAAAAGAAAAAAAATCATACTAGTCCTTCTGGAGATTCTAGATACGTTACTATCTGTGAATATGAACAATAGTCTAAGCTTCCGGGTAGTTGTTAGGAATGAGAAACGGGTGGTAGTACATCTATGGAGAGTCACCATGAAAGTGATTCATGCAAGCTCAAATACTTGTTAATGTTTAATTATATTTAATTGAATTAAAACATTTGGAATGCCTTTTACAAGCTTTAAATATCTGTATTTAGTGTCAAACATCTCTTCAGGTGCACCAGCATCATCAAAATGCTCACATACAGTTAGAAATCCCATAGAGGCACTGGCAGAAATGATCATTACCGTAGACTTTTAGGACTGAACTGAACAGCAAGCTATAATAGTCACGATTTACTGTAGCCTGGAAAGCATCTGGTAGCTTGTGATGACTGACCACAGATAAGAAACATGGACTGTTACATTATTTTAACATCTTGGTATTTATCTTGGTATTTAATCTGGGTATTTAAAGGCAAGGATGATATTTAAAGACATACGACAGCAGTAGGAGTTCATGTCAGTGATTAATTTGTTAATGTTCACGCTTAATTTACTGAACATAAACCACCAAAAGGTTTTAAAAATGGGCTTTTTGGAAACCAGCACTGGCAAAGCTGGTGAGGCACGACTGTTGGCTCTCAATAGAACCTTGTAGCATGAATGGTATAATTATAATTATCACTGCCTGCGTTTACATGCAAAGAGTTTTGCCAATCCGACTGAATACAATCGGATTACGGATTCAGACTGAGGTGTTTATATTCACACTCTACTCAACAGACTGATGGAAAATCTCCGTTTACCTTCTCACTACAAGTAAAATGACACACATGCATGGAGTAGCACTAAGAGCAGACGTTACCATGACAACAAGCATCACGTAAGGTCCAGTCGGGGTGAGATGAGCAGCAGTGAGCAGTGATTGTGTTTTTAATAACTTAATTAATGACGTCAGACTCAGGAAAACGTCCTTCACACGTCCTTATTAAAGAAGGCCGAGAGGAAGACGCCGTGCTCTGAGACGCACAAGCTGGACGTCCGTCCCGCCGCCGTCTTTTAAAGATCAGAGCATGAACTTCGTCTCCTCTGCAGACCAGTTTCTGCTCCGCCGTGTTGAACGGTATAAACTCTCACTGTGACGCGACGCTCATGCAGAACGGATTTAAACTTTCCGATAGGGAATGTAATCGGATACAGGCGTTTACACGGATATTATTCTTCTATTTAACGGATTATTTACAGGATTACCCACCTCGATCAGTCGGATAGACACTGCATTCCGAATGGCCTCAACCAGACTAGACTATTCCGACTGAGGTGTTTACATGGACGTGTTCTATTCCGATTGAGCTATTA
>NC_051222.1:2621661-2674161 GCF_015220715.1 Pygocentrus nattereri | reverse complement strand
TAAAGACGTCATTAACGACCATCAAATAAACAAACGCCGCTCAGCTCCGCCCTCTAAAGACGTCATTACCAACCATCATATAAACAAACGCCGCTCAGCTCCGCCCTCTAAAGACGTCACTAACGACCATCAAATAAACAAATGCCGCTCAGCTCCGCCCTCTAAAGACGTCATTAACGACCATCAAATAAACAAACGCCGCTCAGCTCCGCCCTCTAAAGACGTCATTAACGACCATCAAATAAACAAACGCCGCTCAGCTCCGCCCTCTAAAGACGTCATTAACGACCATCAAATAAACAAACGCCGCTCAGCGCCGCCCTCTAAAGACGTCATTAACGACCATCAAATAAACAAACGCCGCTCAGTTCCGCCCTCTAAAGACGTCATTAACGACCATCAAATAAACAAACGCCGCTCAGCTCCGCCCTCTAAAGACGTCATTAACGACCATCAAAAAAACAAACGCCGCTCAGCTCTGCACTCTAAAGACGTCATTAACGACCATCAAATAAACAAACGCCGCTCAGCTCCGCCCTCTAAAGACGTCATTAACGTCCATCAAATAAACAAACGCCGCTCAGCTCCGCCCTCTAAAGACGTCATTAACGACCATCAAATAAACAAACGTCGCTCAGCTCCGCCCTCTAAAGACGTCATTAACGTCCATCAAATAAACAAACGCCGCTCAGCTCCGCCCTCTAAAGACGTCATTAACGACCATCAAATAAACAAACGCCGCTCAGCTCCGCCCTCTAAAGACGTCATTAACGACCATCAAATAAACAAACGTCGCTCAGCTCCGCCCTCTAAAGACGTCATTAACGACCATCAAATAAACAAACGTCGCTCAGCTCCGCCCTCTAAAGACGTCATTAACGTCCATCAAATAAACAAACGCCGCTCAGCTCCGCCCTCTAAAGACGTCATTAACGACCATCAAATAAACAAACGCCGCTCAGCTCAGCCCTCTAAAGACGTCATTAACCACCATCAAATAAACAAACGCCGCTCAGCTCCGCCCTCTAAAGACGTCATTAACGACCATCAAATAAACAAACGCCGCTCAGCTCCGCCCTCTAAAGACGTCATTAACGACCATCAAATAAACAAACGCCGCTCAGCTCCGCCCTCTAAAGACGTCATTAACGACCATCAAATAAACAAACGCCGCTCAGCTCCGCCCTCTAAGGACGTCATTAACGACCATCAAATAAACAAACGCCGCTCAGCTCCGCCCTCTAAAGACGTCATTAACCACCATCAAATAAACAAACGCCGCTCAGCTCCGCCCTCTAAAGACGTCATTAACCACCATCAAATAAACAAACGCCGCTCAGCTCCGCCCTCTAAAGACGTCATTAACCACCATCAAATAAACAAACGCCGCTCAGCTCCGCCCTCTAAAGACGTCATTAACGACCATCAAATAAACAAACGCCGCTCAGCTCCGCCCTCTAAAGACGTCATTAACGACCATCAAATAAACAAACGCCGCTCAGCTCCGCCCTCTAAAGACGTCATTAACCACCATCAAATAAACAAACGCCGCTCAGCTCCGCCCTCTAAAGACGTCATTAACGACCATCAAATAAACAAACGCCGCTCAGCTCCGCCCTCTAAAGACGTCATTAACCACCATCAAATAAACAAACGCCGCTCAGCTCCGCCCTCTAAAGACGTCATTAACGACCATCAAATAAACAAACGCCGCTCAGCTCCGCCCTCTAAAGACGTCATTAACGACCATCAAATAAACAAACGCCGCTCAGCTCCGCCCTCTAAAGACGTCATTAACGACCATCAAATAAACAAACGCCGCTCAGCTCCGCCCTCTAAAGACATCATTAACGACCATCAAATAAACAAACGCCGCTCAGCTCCGCCCTCTAAAGACGTCATTAACGACCATCAAATAAACAAACGCCGCTCAGCTCCGCCCTCTAAAGACGTCATTAACGACCATCAAATAAACAAACGCCGCTCAGCTCCGCCCTCTAAAGACGTCATTAACGACCATCAAATAAACAAACGCCGCTCAGCTCCGCCCTCTAAAGACGTCATTAACGACCATCAAATAAACAAACGCCGCTCAGCTCCGCCCTCTAAAGACGTCATTAACGACCATCAAATAAACAAACGCCGCTCAGCTCCGCCCTCTAAAGACGTCATTAACGACCATCAAATAAACAAACGCCGCTCAGCTCCGCCCTCTAAAGACGTCATTAACTACCATCAAATAAACAAACGCCGCTCAGCTCCGCCCTCTAAAGACGTCATTAACGACCATCAAATAAACAAACGCCGCTCAGCTCCGCCCTCTAAAGACGTCATTAATGACCATCAAATAAACAAACGCCGCTCAGCTCCGCCCTCTAAAGACGTCATTAACGACCATCAAATAAACAAACGCCGCTCAGCTCCGCCCTCTAAAGACGTCATTAACGACCATCAAATAAACACACGCCGCTCAGCTCCGCCCTCTAAAGACGTCATAAACAACCATCAAATAAACAAACGCCGTTCAGCTCCGCCCTCTAAAGACGTCATTAACGACCATCAAATAAACAAACGCCGCTCAGCTCCGCCCTCTAAAGACGTCATTAACCACCATCAAATAAACAAACGCCGCTCAGCTCCGCCCTCTAAAGACGTCATTAACGACCATCAAATAAACAAACGCCGCTCAGCTCCGCCCTCTAAAGACGTCATTAACGACCATCAAATAAACAAACGCCGCTCAGCTCCGCCCTCTAAAGACGTCATTAACCACCATCAAATAAACAAACGCCGCTCAGCTCCGCCCTCTAAAGACGTCATTAACGACCATCAAATAAACAAACGCCGCTCAGCTCCGCCCTCTAAAGACGTCATTAACCACCATCAAATAAACAAACGCCGCTCAGCTCCGCCCTCTAAAGACGTCATTAACGACCATCAAATAAACAAACGCCGCTCAGCTCCGCCCTCTAAAGACGTCATTAACGACCATCAAATAAACAAACGCCGCTCAGCTCCGCCCTCTAAAGACGTCATTAACGACCATCAAATAAACAAACGCCGCTCAGCTCCGCCCTCTAAAGACATCATTAACGACCATCAAATAAACAAACGCCGCTCAGCTCCGCCCTCTAAAGACGTCATTAACGACCATCAAATAAACAAACGCCGCTCAGCTCCGCCCTCTAAAGACGTCATTAACGACCATCAAATAAACAAACGCCGCTCAGCTCCGCCCTCTAAAGACGTCATTAACGACCATCAAATAAACAAACGCCGCTCAGCTCCGCCCTCTAAAGACGTCATTAACGACCATCAAATAAACAAACGCCGCTCAGCTCCGCCCTCTAAAGACGTCATTAACGACCATCAAATAAACAAACGCCGCTCAGCTCCGCCCTCTAAAGACGTCATTAACGACCATCAAATAAACAAACGCCGCTCAGCTCCGCCCTCTAAAGACGTCATTAACGACCATCAAATAAACAAACGCCGCTCAGCTCCGCCCTCTAAAGACGTCATTAACGACCATCAAATAAACAAACGCCGCTCAGCTCCGCCCTCTAAAGACGTCATTAATGACCATCAAATAAACAAACGCCGCTCAGCTCCGCCCTCTAAAGACGTCATTAACGACCATCAAATAAACAAACGCCGCTCAGCTCCGCCCTCTAAAGACGTCACTAACGACGTCATAACCAAATGCATTGTCGTTCTCCATTGTTTAGTCTGCTGTATTTGGGGACTAAATCACATTCTTTACCTCCCTTTCTATTACATCCATGTTTAACCTAAATCTGTGGAAATGTACCATCTATCTCAGTCATGTTGGACTCCTAGAGACTCCCAGAAGACGAACTCACACATTGCAGTGTTTATCCTGATCTAATACAGCCAGTCTAGTTCATGACGGGCTCCGTAATTGAGTGGCGAGTTAAATCAGGGAAAACACTGCAGTCCTCCCGGATTACAGCCTGACATCCCTGATCTAGCGTCTGTGTGCAGTCTTACATCAGCTAGGACAGCTCTCAACGTTCATTCTGATTCTTTCAGGACTCGTTTCTGTAGTTTTAAAGCCCTGAATAAAACCTCATAACAAGTCTAGTCAATCAGCCAAGACATGTTCGGAGTCTGAAGTTTGCTTGGTTGGTATTGCACTGGAGCTGAAAGGCTAATCTAGCTGACGAGTGATGGAAGCTTACGTTTACCGATTCTTATGCCTTAATCGTCAAAATATATGGAATTAGGCGTCTGTGCCTTACCCCTGTTGTCTGGAATGCATGAGTTGAGTCCTTGGTGATGCCACAGCTAGTCCAAGAGAGCCTAATTGGCCTCGGTTTAGCCAGTGTAGGCATGAAGAGTTAACCGTTAATGTTGTCCTTCAAGTTTGTAGGACAATGATGTTGTATTAGTATTAGCAGCAGCTTGAAAAGATCTGTAAAAATCTTGAAAAAGACCTTCACGTCTCGTGGGAAGCATGGGCCGGCCTTGACCCTCCCAATCTGGTAGAACTGTGTGATAAAAGGAGACTTAGCCAGAGATTGGAATTGGATACAACTGAAACGAGGGAAAAATGTGCCGAAGGGTATTTTTCATGGATTTTCTACTATTCCTTCAGTGGAAGGTTGGATTGCTCATATTTTCAGAGTTGGATCAAACTGATCAAACAAACACCTGTTTTTTCCCCCACAGCCTCTTCCAAGGCCAGTACCTCTGGAAGGCATCGTATCCTTGCTCGCTCTTCAGCGGCAAGCCAGTCAGTTCACATCAGGTCTTGAAGTTCACGGGACTGTATCAAGGCATTCAATCCACACTCAAGTGATTAACAGTGAGTGCCTCAGAAGTGCTTTCACAACAAGCCGGGCTTTGGGCTCTGATTCTGATAATATCATCTCTGAGTAATAGTCTTGACGTTTCTTAGCCCTGAAGCTACAAGGCCACTGTGGGCAACTAGTAAACTGAACTGTTAATAACTGTGTTATTAACACTACTTATAATGAATCATGCAAATGCTTAATGCACAATAAGCATGGCTATAAGGTGTAATGTGAGGTCGGGTGGAAAGAAGAAAGAAAAGAATCAACAAAGATGAAGAAATGAAAGGGAAGAAATACAAACACAGCAGGGAAAAGTTCTGGAAGAAACTTTCAGCTGGCTTGACAAGGCCATTGCTGTGGAATCCCAAGTGGTTGCTAAGGTGTTGCTAGGATATTGCTTTGCTATCTCAGTGGCTGCTAAGATGTTTCATCATTGCTGTGTTGTTCCAAGTGGTTGCTAAGGTGTTGCTAGGACATTGCTTTGTTATCTCAGTGGTTGCTAAGGTGTTTTGTTATTGCTGTGTTGTCCCAAGTGGTTGCTAATGTGTTGCTAGGACATTGCTTTGCTATCCCAGTGGTTGCTAAGATGTTTTGTCATTGCTGTGGAATCCCAAGTGGTTGCTAAGGTGTTGCCAGGACATTGCTTTGCTATCTCAGTGGTTGCTAAGATGTTTTGTCATTGATGTGTTGTTCCAAGTGGTTGCTAAGGTGTTGCTAGAACATTGCTTTGCTAGCCCAGTGGTTGATAAGATGTTACATCATTGCTGTGTTGTACCAAGTGGTTGCTAAGGTGTTGCTAGGACATTTCTTTGCTTTCCCAATGGTTGCTAAGATGTTACATCATTGCTGTGTTGTTCCAAGTGGTTGCTAAGGTGTTGCTAGGACATTGCTTTGTTATCTCAGTGGTTGCTAAGGTGTTTTGTTATTGCTGTGGAATCCCAAGTGGTTGCTAATGTGTTGCTAGGACATTGCTTTGCTATCTCAGTGGTTTCTAAGATGTTTTGTCATTGCTGTGTTGTCCCAAGTGGTTGCTAAGGTGTTGCTAGGACATTGCTTTGCTATCGCAGTGGTTGCTAAGATGTTTTGTCATTGCTGTGTTGTCCCAAGTGGTTGCTAAGGTTTTGCTAGGACATTGCTGTGTTATCTCGGTGGCTGCTAAGACGTTTTGTCATTACTGTGTTGTTCCAAGTGGTTGCTAAGGTGTTGCTAGATCATTACTGTGATATTTCACATGGTTGCTACTATATACAGTAGGGTCTTACACTCTGATACTTCATTGACATGGTATCCCTGTGGTTGCCAAGGTGTTGCTATGGTATTTTAGGTCATTGCTAAATTGTTGCTTTGCCACTGCTATGTTGTCGCAATTGGTGCTAAGGTGTTGCTGGGCCATTGCTGTGTTGAGCCAATTGGTTGCTACAGTGTTGCTAGATTACTGCTATGGTATTCCAGGCGGTTGCTACTATGTACAGTGGGGTCCAATAGCCCACAAGTGAAAATTCTTCTCGGAACTACGCTCTTAAAAAAGATGGTTCTTGAAGGGTTCTTTATTATAGAGAATGGTTTTACATAGAACCACAAACACTCTTTGCATCATGAACAGGTTCTTTGCATGGTGAAAGGGTTCTTCAAATTAATAGAGAATGTGCTGCAGCTGGTTCTAAACAGCACCTCTTCAAAAAGGGTTCTATGCACCAGATTTTTGGAAAGGGATCTATATAGCACTAAAACGGGGTTGCGGTGTCAAGCTTAACAACAGAATCCTTTCCAAAAAGGTGCTATATAGAACCATCTGCACCACAGTCTTCATTAATGTGGAGAACGCTGTCACAATGCAAAGAACCATTTAATCACGCAAAGCGTTCTTGGTTCTATGTAGAATCATTTTCTTCACTTAAGAACCCTTGAAGAACCATCTTTTTTTAAGTGTGTACACAAGATTCTGCAAAAGCCTCTAATGAGTAGATCCAGTCCACCGGAGAGTCACACGTCAATGGAAAAGAACTACGATCCTGCAAAGTTCTGTGGCTCTGGCTTGAAAACTGCGCCGATGAAAACGATATAAAGCGTAAATGAATAAAATGAAGAACAGTGAGTTGGCCTGGTCAAGCCAACTTAATAAGAAGGCCCACGATAGGCATGTTTATGTCACCCTAGTGTAGCTTTATAACATGTAACAAATTCATCGTTTCTTATATACACCAAAAACGTCTTTGTAGGCGTGTCCAAATCGGAATACTGCTGTCTTTTTCTTCAGGACAGGGATTGCTATTCTCTCCAGACTCAGCCTTTCATTCATCTCACTGCTGCTCCTTTCTCTCCCTGTGTCATTAGATGCTCCTCTCTCTCTCTCCTTTCTCGCTCCCTCCCTCCTCTTCGTTCTACAGGGGAGGCTTCGGCTGACTGAGCAAGTTAATAAGAACATTCCGACTTGGCTCTGACTAGCGCCTTTTCTACAGCCCGCACCTGTTGGAGACGCACCACCCCAACGCATCAACGTCACGCAGGAGAAGTTAGCTACAGCGATGGATTGTGGGTAGAGATTAGCAGTTCAGAACCGCAGGCAGCTTTTTAGAGAAACTTTGCTGTTAACTTGCTAACTTTCAGAAGAGAACTGCTCACTAAAACGTCCTTTTTTTCAAGTCAGACCTTGGGATCCAGTTGTTCAGCAGAGTTAAATTAAGTCAGGGCCAAAACCACAGGAGCTTTGTGGTGGAGCTTTTGGACTTGTGTGGCTCTGCAGGCAAATCAATGGTCCAGAACCAAATTTCTTTAGCTTTGGCAGTGAATGCGAAAAATCCCTGGGTCAAACGTGTTTCTTAAAAGCCTCAGCACTTTGATTAACAACCCGAGAGACATTCAGGTTTTTGAAAAGTCTTGTTGCTTTGTGCGATCAGCATTTGTGGATGAGCTTTCAGACAAATGGAAGCACTTAAGACAGGCACTCGCTTCCCACAAGGCCGTACAGATTGACTGTCAAAAAGGTTCCCCTCAGGTATCGAGAGGAGGTAACGTGGTGTGTGATGGGAAAAGGAAGGGAGGACACAGACAATAGTGGTTGAAATTTGTCAAATGCTCTTTTTTCCCCTATACTTCCCATTTGCATAAGTGAGTCATTTACAAAGAAATATGAGACCCATGATACAGCATGATGGGCTTTCAACTGCTAGGAGTTGATGGTCCACAGGGTTAGTAACCACAGGATTACTAGAGACAAGATTCAACTAAACACTCATTAACTTTGAACATTGACTTGGTGGATCCAACCAACAGGTGGACTGAGGACGGTGCCAACGAAGTGAAACCACACTGGAGGGAGAGAAGCAAGACAGCGAGAGCAGCAAAGCCCAACAAGAAGCACGGCCTAAAACTCCTGCTGGAGCTGTAAAAGCCACAGGCACGCTAAATGCCCCCACACACCATTCTTATCAGGTAGGTCCTTTTATTTGCCCATGCCCCAGGCAGCAGTGACTCAGACCAGTGGACAGAAGAGCGCAGCCAAGCATCAGCGACGTCCTCTTCGGGCCACCCCAACACCTGTAGAGTAGTCTGGTAAAGTGAAAAGCGAGGGAGAAAGAAGAAGGTGATGCATGTGGGCCAGAACAGGACCAGGTCCTGGACAGGTCCACATTTGTGGGACATTTCTGGCATGAATTTTGTGGACCAACTTTGATTTGGGCCATGTCCTTTAGTTGGCCTATGAGGCTAATGTAGCTTACAAGTAACGGAGGTGTATGTACGGTAATAATCAGGGTGCTAACTGTTTGCCTAAACCATCTCAAATTTTTCTCTCTGTGGGCTTCTTGAGTAATCTCTGGTAGACTCGATCCCGTTCATACGCTTTCTGACACTGTTTGAAATTATTAGCTATTTTTATACATAAAATTCTGTCATTTTTCTTGTTTGTAGTACCGGTTTTCCATTTCATCTGCTGTACTTTCGCTTTAAGCTCGGAAACTTGGAGATCTAACTGTCCCGTGTGTTCTTTATGTCCACGATCGGCAGCGTCTGGGCATAATAGTGTTTTATAGACAATGAAAGGCATGGTGTGGTTTTCATTGGAGGTGTGGATGGTATACTGCTAGATAAAATGAAAGCGCTGTACAGATGTGCCTCGCAGTGCGGCGAGCCTCATAAAGCCCGCATCTGCCTTCAGAGATGATTCCTTTTCCCTTTGAAGAAGGCTCCGTCTCTTCCCACGGCTCCCGTCCTGTGATCATAAACTCCGCGCACCGTACCTGGGAGATGTCGTCAAGAACCCGGAATGTTCTATTCTCTGTAGCTTTGCCACTTCCACATTACTAATGTAGATGGCACAGGCGGTGCCTAATTGGATCACGGACAATGAAATATTCACTGTTTCGCTGCTATAAGCCCCTTTTTTTCAGAGCGCCTCTAGTCTAACTACCTTCAAGCCAGCGGTTAGGAGTTGAGGAGGGGGCGACCGTGCGTTTCTGTGCTGGCAGTTGCTAGGCAACGGCAAGCCGGTTCCACCGACCGCGTCTTCAATCATTGACGGGGGAGGCGTTGACGAGGAAGGGGGAGTCAACCTCTGGGGACTACAGTAAAGAGAGAGGAAGAGAGAAATGAAAGAGATAACTGAAAGAAAGATACAAAGGAACAAAGTAAAGAGAGAAAAAAAGACTATGAAAGAGCTTGAGGCTGTAATAACTTTAATTACTATGTAATTACTGTGTAACTGTAGCAACTACATGCATTAACATGGTAACTACTGGTGACGTGGTCACTGTTACAGATGGGTTGTGGTAGCACAGCCTAAGTAATTACACATGTGTACAAACTTCAGTTTCAACTCATGTAATTACACAAGTTTGTGTAGATAATAGTAGCAGCAAGTTTCCTCATACAGTAATGGTGTAATAGAGTAAGGGTAGTTATATCTATATGAACTGAGGTGTGTAATTATCTACATTATGAGAATAAATCAGACAAGCCTTGTTGGAAAACAGCAGTTTGCACTGTTACACGTGTAATTACATAAGATAAAATACATTGTAACAACTATCAATAGACACTTGTGTAATTACAAGAGTAATAACTGTAGCTAATACACTGGTTTGTGTATATAAGCTCTAGTACTGCAATCCTTTAAGTCTTTAACAGCGATCATCCAGTAGTAACATTGTTATTGCATGTAATTGATGTATAACTACATAGTTATTACACACATCTTTATATAAAGTAAGGCCAAATGTGTGCTGGAGAAGTTATAAGAGGCCGAGAAACAGAAAGCACCGTGCTAATTGATGATGATGCAAATTAACTTCCATTACTATTTAAAAACATTAGCCTTGTGGCTCCAGTGCTCAGAGTAAAGAAGCTTCAGGCACCCAAACGAGTGCATTTCTGAGGGTTCATGCCCTCAGTCATTGGCTACTGCTTCTTCCTAGATATTTACCACTGACTCACCACCATTCACAGAATTTACGAAGCAGCAGCAGCTCTAAAACTTCTCAAACTCTCTCCAGGGAGGATAATGAGGTGACTCGGTATCCGGTTGTCACTCGGAGTGGGTCATGTATCTACACAGGCTGGAGAGCAGAGCTGGGGAAAATAAATGACGCCTGACACGTGTTACAGAGAGGTTCGTTATCTATGATGAGGGGTGTATGTAGGAAATCAAATCATTCCCAACAAAACATAGATGGCCATCCCTCCGGCTGAAATGTTTTATGCATGACCGTGGCTGCCACCTGCGTGAGAAATGGCTGACTCTCTTCGCTACAAGCTCCGTACGACTAACCTGGTCAAGAATTTGATTTCGGAAAATCACCTCATGCCCCATTTTTCTGAGGCTCAGGCCAACAGCATGTCTTCTGGTGGGCCTCCCACACAAGAGCTGGCAAAAGATCTGTTTTTCTCCACAAAGAGAGAAGAAGTCCTTACCAGTGGGTGAGCTCAATTAGCTGCAATCGACTTTGATGCCGTGGAGAAAACTATCCTGGTTTTTTCACTGGTCACTTGATTTGGATGGTCCACTGTAGATGCCCAGAATATCTTTAAGTAATCTACAGCTAAATATCTATCAAACACAGCTGAGTGTTGAAGATATGTACTAAATCTGTCCCTAACCTTAAACCTTAAAATCTAATCCTAAACCTAACCTCAAAACAAAACCTACACCTACTCCTAAACCTAACCCTCTCCATAATGTTGCCTGATAATCAATCATCACCAGAAAGTTTGTCAAAGATTGAAATATAATAAGTGACACTTTTTAATTCCACAAATGGGGAAATTCCACCTCCGCATTTAACCCATCCATGAAGTGAAACACCACATACACTCTAGTGAACACACACACTAGGGGGCAGTGAGCACACTTGCCCGGAGCGGTGGGCAGCCCTAATCACGGCGTCCAGGGAGCAGTTGGGTGTTAGGTGTCTTGCTCAAGGACACCTCAGTCATGGACTGTCGGCGCTGGGCAACTTTCCAGTCACAGGGCCAGTTCCCTAACCTACAGCCCTAAACAGGGTGTCCCCGAGCGGGGTTCGAACCACCGCTGTACAGATCAGCGGTCCATGATGTTACCGCTGTGCCACCAGGATACAATCGGGGGGAGCGCAAATGCAGTCCCCCACTACCAGAAATCATACACTAGAAATTCACACATTTGGGGAATTCGCAAGGGTCAGCAACACCCAAGTGCAGTGGCAGAGCTTCGCCCTGTAGATCATCTATCTGTAGATCATCTATAGGGGACCATCAAAATAAAGAGTGACCCTTTTTTATTCCTTTTGTTTACAACCAGATGGACAGCAGTGATTAGAATGTGTTATAAGCTGCTATGGTATCAAACACTGGGGCATCTGCCATTGCAATTAATGGCGATGTTAACATGACACAGTTAAACACCTACCAATGTTCTCCTTAACGACTCTTGACAGTAGATGACATCTCGTCTAACATTTCTGGCATGGTTACATCAGTGTCCTGTAACAGGGTTACCTTAATCCCCAATAACATTCCAATGGATATTCCATTCATGTTCTGTTGACCATCCCAAAAAAACCCAAAAACATTTGGACAGTTTTCAGACGGCCTGCGTAGGCCTGCATCCACACTTAGTCAGGCCACAGTTCATCCTGCTGAGTCACTCGAGTCCGTTGGGTTAGAGCAGCATGCAAAACGTGACTGAACTCAAAGAGCAGGGCCTCGGGGTCCAAGCACTGAATTCAAGAGGCTTTAGCCTTGATTGCCCAGCTTGCATGGTTAAGCCGTTTTAGCGGGTCATTGGGGATAGACTAATTCAGCTGATGGCCTTTTTATAGCCAAGACCAGTAAAAACCTCCGGAATAACTCGAACTGCGGGACCTAAAAAAGAAAACACCAAAAAAAATTACACGGGAAATCACGAGGAGAAAAGCTAAGAGTTCGCCTCGCTTCTCCTTTTGAGGACGTCCGAACGCATCACATCAGCTCCTGGCCGCTGGCCGTGTCCGTGGGAGACAGAGGATAGAGTGCGCTGCTGTTTTCGTGCCTTTCTTTCTCTTCCCCCCCTGGTTTGTTTGCATGCTAACGCCGTTTTAAGCCGTTTCTCCATTTTGCCGTCTCTGAGATTTGTGCCCACATGTTGTCGCGGTCTCGCGGACGTTTGACAAGGATTACGCTTCCTCGGTGTTCATGAAATATTCAAAACGACAGCGGGGACGGCTTAAAATAACATTTGGACGGCTAAAAATAGGGAGGGTTACGTTTGTGCTATAAGTAGCTGCCTGACTCTGTGGACTGATGCAGTCGGCTGGCCTGGATTCAGAGACGCGAACCAAAGCCTTAACCATTAACTCTTACGACTCACGGATACAGCCGGCCTGTGTGAGGTGGAACAGCGAGCGGTCCATATCTGGACCATCAAAAGGTGTCTGTGTTTTTATGTGCGTACTATATAAACAAGTCAAACAACAATTTGTAATTAAAGCAGTAAAAAACTGACTCGCTGAAGGAAATTTCAAATTGGCGCATTCATCTGGCACTGATCTCATGGTATGACTCATGGTCTTATACACAGCTAAGTGGAAACATCCTAAACCTTGAGGTTTTAGATCCTAGATGTTCTTCAGTTTAAATGGATTCCCCTCAGGGAAGTGTCTATTTATGCTACGTCAGTGGACCTATAGAGTTCTCCGGCCATTAATAATTAACTGACCATTAACATTTGGCTTATGGAAAGTCTTGCTTTATTTATTTGTACACCATATTCCTCTTATACATTAGCAATACATTAAAACACGTGTGAATTATAGCGCTATAATTGTAGGATGATAAATACTTTGCTCTCCATTTTTCCCCTTTCTCTTCTTCTTGTTTCCTTTCCAGACTGTATGTTTGTCTATATATTTACCATCTTTACATTGACATGTAAAAGAGGCAATCCTGAAAGTCATCTGTGGTTTTTTTGGCACTGAATCACTGAAAAACATGTAGGAAGAGGAGATTGGAGTCTCTGAGGTGTGAGTCTGAGTTGAGTCTCAAGTCTCAGAGATTCAGAGTCAGAGTCGAGTCTCAGGCCTCTGGCCTGCAAGTCCTAGTCAAGTCAAGTCTCTGACGTGTTAGTCCAAGTCATCTCGAGTCTCGTGTTTTTGAGGTGGGGTCGGAATCAAGTCTAGAGTCTCTGAGATGCGAGTCTGAGTCCAGTCTCAGGTCTTTGAGGCATTAGTCCAAGTCATCTTGGGCCTCATGATTTTGAGGTGGGGTCAGAATCAAGTCCAGAGTCTCTGAGATGCGAGTCTGAGTCCAGTCTTAAGTCTCAGAGATTTGAGTCAGAGTCGACTCTCACGTCTCTAGCTTGCAAATCCTAGTCGAGTCTTGAGTCGGAACTTGATGCCACCGCGAGCAGGAGAACAGCGTTACAGTAAGGATTCCATGATCTTAGTCAAAACTGATGAAAAGCTTTTTTATTACGCCATTAAAGTTTGCTCATATCTTTAAGAGTTGACAGTCCAATCCCAGCGAATCAGTTATCATGCAGATCAAGTCCCCATTTCCACTTAAAGCTAGTATGGCACCGAGTGTACAGGCAGAATAAAGTATCGCCAAAGTTCTCACCACAAAACGTGTGATTTGTAACATCATTTTTATCTTGAACATTATTTTTATATTGAAATAATCTCGATAACCTGCTTTACCAAAAGTAGATCAGGCACAGCTCCAGCATGTCATGACAGTTTGTTCCCGTTTGAGTCATGGATAAGTCATTACCCACAAATAAGAATTAATTTTACGTTCATTTTTAGAATCAGTTATCCAAGCACGCAAATAAATTCAATCAGGCTGAACTGGATCACTAGAGGAAACAAATTAAGCACCAAACTGATTAATATGTATTGAATTAAAAGGGGCTGAAAATGACAAATATTAACAGACGTGAACACAGCCTCGTAGTTATTCCTCAGAGCGTCAGGCTGGGCTTTGAGCAATGATGATAGTGGAAGAGACCAGAGGAAGAGACAACGGCAGACCACATGCCGCTCATACTTAACCTACCTGTGTTTAAAGGGGATTTCCGGCCTAAAACCAGCCTTTGAAACGAATAGTTAGTGGCTGTGTTACGCAGCGCAGCACTGAACCTTTCCCTGTTTTCATTCGTCAGTGTTCTCTCACTACAGTACCCAGCATGCATTGCGCAATTACATCCTACGACCGTTGAGAATCCCTGTGGTGCCAACCAACTCTGACTGCTAGCCACTGATATACAGGCTGATAAATACAACCAGGCTAGCATCAGTATAACTGTTACCTCAGTCGTCAAACACAATCGCAAAGAAAACGGTTCGCAAAGATTCGGTCTTCATTCAGCAGCAAATGGACTCCAGAGATGTTCACCCTCTCCGCACGAGAGAAGAAGCCAAAGCCAAAGTTGGGTAAGATATCTAAATAGCTTGGTAGCTACTTTCCGTATCATTAGTGGTCTGCTTGTTGGACTCCTGATCTGATTTAGTCATTTCTTCTTACAGTATTCTCTCTATTATAGTGACCGCTCGAGGACAGATTCTACAGATCTATTGCTCAAAGATATTCAGCGTCCTACCATTAGCATTAACTGTCTGTGTCTGTCACGACTGGCCCCTCCCAGTCCTCCATGTGCTTGTGTTTACCTTTTGGTCCTGTCCATGTGCTTCCTTGTTTTGATTCTTCCCTGTTCTGCCCCCTTGTTTCTAGACTCCGCCCTTGATTGTTCTCACCTGTGTCTTGTTAACCACCTGTGTCTTGTTACCCAGTTCTAGTATTCAAGCCATGTGTTTTTCCCTAGTTTTTTGCTGGACTTTGTATTGTGGTGCTTGGTGTCATATCTTCTGGCCTCTGTTTTTGTGTTTAGTCTGTGATCCTTTTCGTCATGTCTGTCCCTCCATCTCTCAGTGTTGGCTCTTTGACCTTGGACTGTTTAGACCCTGATTATGGATTTACCGATAATAAATCTCGCTTCTCTTGGCGTATGCGTCCGCTTCATCATCGCTCCCTGGCGTTACACTTTCTGCATTTAGGAGCTAATAAAAAACATAAAGATAGCCTGCTTCCCAAAGCAGTTGGGAGGGGGGCCTAGTCTCTAAACCAGAAAGTCTCTCCAGAGAATGCTAATCATCTTGTTAACATCAGTCTATCAAGTTAGCTAGATAGGCAGGCTAGATAGCTAGAGTAGTTTCTGGCTCATGTTAGTAGCATCATGTAGTTTTAATAGCTTGTTTAGGATTATTGATCAAGGTCGAGGTCTTCAGATGTCAGTAATGGCTGTCCCAGCTCAACTAAGTTCAAATAAAAAGCTTACATCAGCAGAGCTGGTCTCCACAAAATCTAGCACATCGATGTTGTCGGAAGAAAACCTTGTATCTCCATTTTTGGCATTTTTCAGTTTTGACTCTGAGTTGAGTCTCAAGTTTCTGAGGTGCAAGTCTAAAGTGAGTCTCACGTTGCTGAGGTGTGAGTCAGAGTTGAGTTTCAAGTCACAGAGATTTGAGTCAGAGTCGAGTCTCGAGTCTCTGGCCTGCAAGTCCTAGTCGAGTCTCGAGTCTCTGAGTGCGAGTCTGTGTCCAGTCTCAGGTCTCTGACGTATGAGAGCAAAACCTCCATTCATGGCTTTTTCAGTTTTTGACATATTTTAAAAACGTCTGTTTTCCTTCACATTGTGTGTAAATTTCATGATGAATGAACCAAAAGAAATGGCCCAAAATTACTTGGAAAGACGTCTGGTTCCATTGACTTACATTAAAAGTAAAGCAGGTTTTTTCCTTCTCCTGTAAAATTACCATTTTGGAGATACAAATTTGTGTTCCAACAACAGCGATGTGTTGGGCTTTGGATACTTAAATGCTGTTCAACCAGCTAAACCAGTCCCAGACTAGCCTAAGATAGCACAGACCAGCTGAGAACAGCATATAATTCATTCACAACCAATGAACCTGCACATCTTCTATATTCTAGTTTCTATATGTAATGTTAATGATGGTAAAATAGTAGAAAATCTGAAAATATACACTGTGTTTGTGAACTGTTTTTCCCTACAACTACCTGCATGTGCATGTACCCCTCAACGATGTGTGGATTAAAAATGGGTTTTATGCCACGTCTTGGACTAATTCAGGCCATATATATCCAGTTTAATACCATAATGTTTCCGCGAGGGAGCTTTTAGAGCATCACTGTTGATGGTGGAATTCTCTCTTAAACAGCTATTAGAGTGATTAAGTTGAAAACCAGACCACATTCATTCCAGTAATTAATGCAGAAATCCACATAATTCCAAAGAGTTCACAAAGACTTTTTATGACTTATATATTTATTTCCAGGCAACTGTGACTAAACAAAAGTAATCACAGAAGTACAGCTTAATTAAAAACGAGAGTTCAGCGAGGTGATCTCATTATTCTGTGGCTGAAGTACTGGAGGAAGCGTTGTTGCTCTACCTCTGGATGTCAAAGCAATAGTTTTTGCTTTAAAAACTTGTGGTCCCACTTTATAAGTCTCTCTAATAATTGTGCAGTTTCGTGTGAATAACATATACAACAACACTGCAACTGCTGATGATTTAGTCAGTGTTACAGACAGAAGTAGAGCCAATGTAATTACATAAATATACACAGATAATTACACAAACTTTCCTGTAATGTAATGTTAAAGTTAGACTTTCTAATAAGTGGACAGTTTCTGTGTAGTTCTGTTATGTAGGTACTGATAATAATAGAGTGATATAAGTACACAAACTCATACACTATATTTCCAAAAGTATTCGCTCATCTGGCTTCACACATATGAACTTGAGCGACATCCCATTCTTAATCCATAGGGTTTAATATGATGTCGGCTCACCCTTTGCAGCTATAACAGCTTCAGCTCTTCTGGGAAGGCTTTCCACAAGGGTTAGGAGTGTTTATGGGAATTTTTGACCGTTCTTCCAGAAGCACATTTGTGAGGTCAGACACTGATGTTGGACGAGAAGGCCTGGCTCACAGTCTCCGCTCTAATTAATCCCAAAGGTGTTCTATGGGGCTGAGGTCAGGACTCTGTGCAGGCCAGTCAAGTTCTTCCACACCAAACTGGCTCATCCGTGTCTTTATGGACCTGCTTTGTGCACTGGTGCACAGTTGGAACAGGAAGGGGCCGTCCCCAAACTGACAGAGAATATGTCATGTGGTGTACTTCTGTAATCCATCTGTGACTAAATCTACACACTTATTAGATACACTTAATATAAAGTGGGACCAAACTTGCTTATGTGGTTCATTACATACTGTTTCCTAAAAATATGGGCAAACATTGAGACTACTTGACAACGCAAAGTGCTTTCAGGCATTCAGGCATGCAGTTTCCGCAATGCTAAACAGTCTACATGAGGTTCAATTACTTGTCAGCTACATTAGCCTCGTAGCTCCAGCACAAAACTACAGACGGAAACTTCAGGCACCAACATGTCTTGAACTCACCCTCTCAAATCACTCAAGCAAGCAGGACTTAAAGCTTCATGGCCTTCTTAATCTCCTCTCCAGTGCCCACCCACGTCTTTGTAGCTGAGGGTATGGAAGATTCTTAACCCTACGCTAGAGACTTGTTTGCAAAAAAAAAGAAAAGCAATCAGAAAGACAGTGCCGGGCCTCCGTGTCTGGTCCCACGTGGCCTCGGAAGCACCACTCATTTCTCTCCAATGGCTGGACGTATGGGATTCGACATCGTTGGGTGTGATGCTCAAACAAACCAATTAAGAAAGATATGTTTGCTGTTGGTGGAACAATACGGAGGGTCCCCAGACGCCCAATTAGGGGAGAGCTTACAACGCCCTCGGACTCGGCGGCAGGCCGGAAAGCTAAGCCCATGCTGCAGCTGCCGGTCCTGACGCCATGGCAGTGGTAGGAGAGTTTGTGTTTGCTGGGAAACTTTAGTTGATTAATCCTCATATTCGCTCTAATTAAAGCACAACCTTACAGCACAGACGTGTCAGCAGAGGCATAGCTAACAATGCTCTCTTTGAACTGAGCTGCTCAGCCACACAGCGAGGATCTTTCATGTGGCGTGATGCTGAGCACTGTTTTCTGTTTCGCTCTTTGTCTTCGTTTTATTTTACTTTAGTGTTGTTAGTGTTTGATGTGTCTGATTGAGAATCAGTCTTTAATGGACAATTCTTCTGTTTGACAGAGAAAGATTCTTTGGAGAATTATGGTGTTTTTAGAAAATGATAGCTTGATAGCAAATAATGATGTTGGAGAATGATGACGCATGTTGAGGAATGATGGTGGTGGGGGGAGAATGAAGGGGTTTGATGGGTGGATGATGGTATTTTTAGAGAATGAAGGTGTTTTGGTTGAGAATTATGGTGTTTGATGTAGAATTTTGGGGTTTAATGGAAAATGTGGGTGTTTGATGTCAAATATTGGTGTTTGAGAAAGATGACGTTTGTTGAGGAATGGTGCTTTGATGGTGGGTGTTGGTTTTTTGATGGGTCTGATGTTTGGTGAAGAACGATTTTGCTTGACTGAGAATGATGGTGTTTCTTGGCGAATGTGGGCATTTGAGAATGTTGGTACTGTTGGAGAATATTAGTGTTTGTCTGAGTGATGGTTTTTGGTGGAGAATAATTGTGTCTGATCTAAAATGTTGGTATCTGATAGGAGATCTACCTCCCTGCATGGTCCTGGAGATCTACCACCTTGCATGGTTTAGCTCCAAACCCAATCTAATACACAAAACTTTATGGGTATCTAAAAATTGTTCAGACCATGCCTTCAACATGGCGGTGGTAGTAGAACGAAATTGTTTTGGCTGAGAATTATGGTGTTTGATGTAGAATGTTGGGGTTTAATGAAAAATGTGGGTGTTTGATGGCAAATATTCGTGTTTGAGAAAGATGACGTTTGTTGAGGAATGGTGCTTGATGGAGAATGAAGGTGTTTGATGGAGGGTGTTGTTTTTTTGATGGGTCTGATGTTTGGTGAAGAATGATTTTGCTTGACTGAGAATGATGGTGTCTGATCTAAAATGTTGGTATCTGATAGGAGAGTCATGACGTTTGGGGGGGTGTTGGTGTTTATGGAGTAACGTTGGTATTTGAATGTGGATGTTTGGTGGAGAAAGTGTTTGGCTGAGAATGATGTTTGTTAGATTATCAGAAGAACCCTCAAGAAAACCAAAACCTCAAGAAAGAGTTGAAGGCCAGTTAAAGCAAAGTAGCATCCTGCTCCAGAAATGCTATTTTCAGAGAATGTATACAAACATATATTTGAAGGATGGAGATGGAGGAAGACAACACGAAGGATATAAATCAAATATGGTAAATAAAACAGTTTTTTTATAAGCTGCCAATTACAACATCCGAAACCAGAAACTTCCAGCCTGAGGAAGTTACTAGCTCTCTGGCTAACTAATCTTAGCCTAATAGGAACTGTGTTGTTTTACTAATTTTGTACTAAGCTGTTTCAGAATAACATGCATGATATTCCTTCTCTAAACCTAAGTGCTTTGTGAATGGCAGGGATGGTCCTGGAGATCAACCACACTGCATGGTTTAGCTCCAAACCCAATCTAATGCACAAAACTTTATGGGTATCTAAAAAGTGTGAGTTCAGACCATGCCTTCAACATGGCGGTGGTAGTATGAGGGAAGACTGGTGGATTGAGAGGGGGACTGGAGTTCTGGGCAGCTTCTGCCTGTAGCTAGAAGGCTGGACCCCCCTTCATAGCTGCAGTAGGACTGAGGAAGAGGGATGAGATGGGGGGCCCGGGGGAATTGAACACAGTCACGGGAATGGAAGGGGAGGATGTGAATTTATTGGGCATTAGACTGGAAGAAGGAGGGGTTTCAGTCATGCTCCTTCTCCCAAACTCCAGTTATAACATAACTACTTTGTTGATCCTGAACTGTCCAGGGTAGTAGATCTCCAGGAACAAGATTGGTCACCCCGGTATATATTTTTCAGTCAGTAATACTTTAATTGTGGACCATGAGTAGAGTAAGAGCACTCTTACTTAAGTAGGAATGGTCGGTTCCCCCTCCACACCTGCCTATATGTTTAAGGTTGCTGTCAATCTTGCTGTCCACTTTCACAGCAAACACAACCCTTCATAAAAAATGAAAGGGAAAGCCATGCAGTTCTTTTCACCTGGACGTTGTGAGTGCTTCAGACAGATTCAATTTCAAGGTCTACAAACGAAGGTGGCACGTCTGAGGCGATGAATGCTTTCTGTCATGAAACAGACAAATTTACGGCTGAGACCAAAAGAGAAGGTCCAAAAATAGAGACATCAAAAGGCCAGGCCTTCGCTCTGGCCATGGCCACAAGTGCTCAGATGGCTTAGTTGGAGTGCGCTCGGTTTTTGTTACTCAAACGAGTTTCTCTGTGTGACCTTGGCAGCCAAGTGCGTGTTATCGATCGGGTACACAAAAACACATGCACTCCCTTATCAAAGCAGAAAATAAGAAGAAGAAGAGAAGAAATCAGGCCGTGATGTCTAAAAATGAAAGATCACAAGAGCGTGTTACTTGGCAGTTACTGCTGGAGATAAAACAGAATTTTCAAGCTGAAATGAAGATAAGATGTCTATGCCTGGCGCGCTGACTCCACAGCTTTGATCTGGATGGAATGTTCCTCATGCCACATGCTTTATCTGTTTTTCCACCTTCAGTTATTTTTTCATCTTCCGTAGAATATATTACCATATTTTTGATTAATGCGGGCAGACGGTTATCTTCAAGGAGACCCTTTAGGACCACAAACAAAAAGCTGAGCTCATATTTTAGCATTCCAAAGTGTGGAACAATTAAAACAATGACTTTGAAAGCCTGAGGCATGCTGACCAAACGTTCTGCAAGAAACAAAAACCCTGGTCAACAAACATGATTTTCTCCTTCAGACACTTTTATTCCCCACTACAAGGTGCAATCTGCCATGAAACACCAACGTTCTTCAACCAACACCAACTTTATTGGACACATTTTCTCCAGTAAACACCAACATTTTTCAGCATGAATCTGCATCATCCTCAATAAAACCACATCGATATATGTCAGCAAACACCATCACTCTCCAATAAACACCAGCAACACCATAATTCTCCACCAAAGACCATCGTATTCTGACAAAATTCATCATTCCTCACCAAACACTATTTCTCTCCACCATTAAACACCATCATCCTCCAACAAATACTGATTTTCACCAACACCAAAATTCTCAAACACAGACGAATGTTTATAAATCATTCTCCAGCAAACACCAACCTTCCCCAACAAATTTCCTAATAAACACCATCATTTCCCAAGAAGCACCAGCCTTTTCCAATATACACCATCATTTATCACCAATCACAATCATTTTCTAATCATTTTCCACCAAATAATGTCCTTTCACCATCCATCCATCCATCCATTTTCTAAGCCGCTTCTCCGTCAGGGTCGCGGGGGGGAGCTGGAGCCTATCCCAGCAGTCTTCGGGCGGAAGGCAGGATACACCCTGGACAGGTCGCCAGTCCATCGCAGGGCAGACAGACAGACACAGACAGTCACTCACACCTAGGGACAATTTAGCACACCCAATTGGCCTGACTGCATGTCTTTGGACTGTGGGAGGAAACCAGAGAACCCGGAGGAAACCCACGCAGACACGGGGAGAACATGCAAACTCCACACAAAGAGGACCCAGGTCACCCGGCCGGGGAATCGAACCCAGGCCCTCCTTGCTGTGAGGCGACAGCGCTACCCACCATGCCACCGTGCCGCCCCTCCTTTCACCATAAACAAAATAATATTCTGCCAAAAAAACCCAATAAACATTATTTCTCACCACTCATTTCCTGATAAACATCATCATTTTCCACCAATGTATTTTCCCAATAAAAAACCTTATTTTCTCGCCAAACACCATCATTCGACAATAATCACCACATTTTCCCACCAAACACAGTCATTGCCCAACAACCAGCATAACTGCCCACAAAACAATATACATTCCCAATAAACACCACAATTTCCCACTAAACAGAATCATTTCCCAACAACCGCCATAATTCCCCACCAAACACAGTCATTTCCCAATAAAACTCCATTTCTGACCAAACACCATTATTTCCCAAATGCAATCTTTTACAATAAACCCCATCATTTCCCACCAAACACAGTCATTTACAATAAACCCCATAATTACCAAATATAATCGTTTACAATAACCTTGTTTACCCTTCACAAAACACCATTATTTCCCAACAAACACCAACAGTCTTTAGAAAACACAGATGTTCTAGTGTTGACTTTTGGTCTTAGACATTTCCTGAAAGACACGTCAAGTGAGATGAAGCATTCTGAACTGGAGAGAACGTTCTAGAGCCTCCCTACATCGGTTACGCCAGCCCGAATCAGCGTTCAGGTCAGTTGTGTGTTGTCCGTGTAGGTTGCCCTCATGTTGGTGCTGAGTGGTTGGAGGGTTTCAGCTGCTCTCTGTCTTGCTGAATAAGTAGAGGCTTCTCCGTCGTTACCGGAATGTGATAAATGGTCCTTTTCCCAGTCCTCAGAACCTGTGAGGGCGCAAGTGGACATGAAAACTGCTGTAGAGTAAAAGAGAAGCTCCACTTTCCGAGTCCTGCTTTACTGGCCTGACATGTTTCTCTTCTTGGACGGCACTTTGGGAGACGACTCGCTCACACTTTCAGTGGAAATCTGTCCTCGGTGCCAGTCTGACGCCACCTCGAGCAGAGCAGAGACGAGGAGAGAAACATGACCGCGAAGCCCTGGAAAAGAGAAGTGAGGTTTTTTCTCCTTCTACACACTTCCCACTTCATCATCCCACACAGTCCTTGACCAGAGACTCCGAGCGTTCTGAGAAGTGTCGTTTAATCTGGATTAAAGCGCTCAGCATTAGCTCAGTGACTCAGCAGAGCCAAGGCCATACATGTGCTGTGAACCCTCTGGAATCACCCATCATGTTAATAATGGCCACTGTCTAACTTAGTATTCCCAAACTAAAGTATGCTAAAATCTAAAGTACACACTAAAAATGATTCTCATCATTTCTTCAATATTTCCATCTTCTGGGAGTTATTAAAGGGTAAATGATATACTGTGATTGTCTATTCACAGCCATTTCTGAAATATTAGATCAGGTGTTTTAACATGTTTAATTGACACGTTTTTCCTGATATTAATCATATTAGAACTTATTTCTAGGTATTGACATTTATTTGAGCTTTACTCTAGAAATCCATGATATGTGAATAGATATTAATTTTGCTCGAAGCTTATTATACATAATAATTATATTAAACCTTAATTTTAGATATTAAAACTTATTAAAACTTCTTCCTAAATATTAACTTTTTAAAAGCTTATTGGGGATATTCATGTTGTTATATTTGCCTTTTGGATTTCAATTTTATTAGACCTTTATTTTATTATTTTATATTATTTTGAAACTTTGCTCTGCATCTTAATTTGACTAAAAATCAATCCCTGGTGTTATTTTTATTAGAATTTGATTCTAGATATTAATTTTATTAGAACCTCATGTTGGGTGCTATATTTTATTATAATTTGATTCTAGATATTAATTTTATTAGAATCTCATGCTGGATGGTAATTTTATTCGAATTTGATTCTAGATATTAATTTTATTAGAATCTCATGCTGGATGGTAATTTTATTCGAATTTGATTCTAGATATTAATTTTATTAGAATCTCATGTTGGGTGGTAATTTTATTCTAATTTGATTCTAGACTCTAGATTAAACTCTCTAGCCTAATTAACTAATCAACTTCATTCCAGGTATTAATCTTATAGAAATGTCATCCTGGATATGAATTTTATTAAAGCTTCAATTTGCAAAATAATTGTATTATTTATATTAGATTATTAGATTATATTATTATTATTTATTTATATTAGACTTTTAGATTTTAACTGACCATTCTTGACGTTAATTTGGTTAGAAATCCATTGTAGATATACATTTTATTAGAACTTCATTCTGGATATTACGCTTATTACACTTTAATTATAGATATTAATTTCATGAGAACATTATTCTGGATGTTTATTGTCTTGATAAACGTCAGTTAAGCCAATGTTATTTGCCTCTGGCCTCTGCATCATTTCATTGCTGATGTTCTATAGTGGAATCATCTACAGCTCTGTTCATCATTCTGGACAGCTCTCTGTAAATGAACCGGAGTCGATGACGCTGTTCAGTAGAATCTGTGGTGCCTGCTCTGGTCAGCTGGGTGGGGCTGTATCAGTCGTCACCCCCTCAAACAAAAGGCTTCTACAGGGTCCCCGTCTGACGGTGATCACAGGCCGACACGGAAGACACTTCACCAGGGCTCCCATCCCCCCCACCACCCCCCCCCCCACCTCTCTCTCTCACTTTACTTTCATCCCTTCATCGCCCCTCAACCCCCCCAACTCCACAAGTTGCTGACTCATCGCTTTCCCCCAGCAAGCAAAGCTGCAAGTCCAAGCATTTTCTGCCCCTCCCCTCTATCACTCCATCAGATTTCATTTGGCTTAGCGTCCTGCGTTACATGCGCCGCCCCATCGCTCGCCTCGTATGGATTACGGTCCACCCCGGCTAAATTAACTGCAGTCCAAACTGCGACTGCAGGACAGGCTGTTAGCACCAGGCTCACAAAAGCTGCTACAAACAGCAGCAAAGAATGAAAACGATGGATGTAAGAAGAGGAAACTGTGGATTTAGACCTGATGTGAGAGGAGGCAGAAGCCAAGCCAGGTTTGGGTTCTGAAGCCTCCTCCTTTAGTCCTCTACTGGAGATATGAGGCTAAAAAGCTAACAAGACGCTAATTAGCATGCTGATAATACCTGAGTCAGCGCTCAGCTGCATCTAACCATGTGAAGTACCTAGACATATAGCATACAGCAGCATAACACAAGCATGTTGAGCATGAGCTACAATTACATGACCTCTACTTTGTTACAGACACCTACAGTTGGATGGGTCAAACGGGGAGAAAGAGAAAATTGAGTTCTTGGAAATGAACAAAAGCCAGAAAACTCATTATAAAAGCTGCCCAGTGCACACATCCCTCTGGCAGGCTGTTCTGGAGGGAGCAATGTCGCACGATTGATTCACATTGACATGGAATTTAAAAGCAGGGGTGGGGGTGGGGGCGGGGGTGGGGGCGGGGTGGGCAACAGGATAGAGAGGGCGACATTCTCAATCCACAGCACTTTAACTACTGCTGACTCATTTTTTCTCCAGGTGGTCAGAGATTCATCACTCATCCAGATCTGTGATGCTCACATCTTGAAGATCCAAAAAGATAATTAAAATTTCGCCCGTGCCAAGACGACGTACACGTCATACGGCTGCTCATACGCCATACGGCTGCTTATACGCCATACGACTGCTTATACGCCATACGGCTGCTTATACGCCATACGGCTGCTTATACGTCATACGGCTGCTTATACGTCATACGGCTGCTTATACGCCATACGACTGCTTATACGTCATACGACTGCTTATACGCCATACGACTGCTTATACGCCATACGGCTGCTTATACGTCATATGGCTGCTCATACGCCATACGGCTGCTTATACGCCATACGACTGCTTATACGCCATACGGCTGCTTATACGTCATACGACTACTCATACGCCATACGGCTGCTTATACGTCATACGGCTGCTTATACGTCATGCGGCTGCTTATACGTCATGCGGCTGCTTATACGTCATGCGGCTGCTTATACGCCATGCGACTGCTCATACGCCATACGACTGCTCATACGTCATACGACTGCTCATACGTCATACGACTGCTCATACGCCATACGACTGCTCATACGTCATGCGACTGCTCATACGCCATGCGACTGCTCATACGCCATGCGACTGCTCATACGCCATACGGCTGCTCATACGCCATACGGCTGCTCATACGCCATACGACTGCTTATACGCCATACGACTGCTTATACGTCATACGACTGCTTATACGCCATACGACTGCTTATACGTCATGCGGCTGCTTATACGCCATACGACTGCTTATACGCCATACGGCTGCTTATACGCCATACGGCTGCTTATACGTCATGCGGCTGCTTATACGTCATGCGGCTGCTCATACGCCATACGACTGCTCATACGTCATACGACTGCTCATACGTCATACGACTGCTCATACGCCATACGACTGCTTATACGCCATACGACTGCTCATACGCCATGCGACTGCTCATACGCCATACGACTGCTCATACGCCATACGACTGCTTATACGCCATAAGGCTGCTTATACGCCATACGACTGCTTATACGCCATAAGGCTGCTTATACGCCATACGACTGCTTATACGTCATGCGGCTGCTTATACGCCATACGACTGCTTATACGTCATACGACTGCTTATACGCCATACGACTGCTTATACGTCATACGGCTGCTTATACGTCATACGGCTGCTCATACGCCATACGGCTGCTCATACGCCATACGGCTGCTTATACGTCATACGACTGCTTATACGCCATACGACTGCTTATACGCCATACGGCTGCTCATACGCCATACGGCTGCTTATACGTCATATGACTGCTCATACGCCATACGGCTGCTCATACGCCATACGACTGCTTATACGCCATACAACTGCTTATACGCCATAAGGCTGCTTATACGCCATACGACTGCTTATACGCCATAAGGCTGCTTATACGCCATACGACTGCTTATACGTCATGCGGCTGCTTATACGCCATACGACTGCTTATACGTCATACGACTGCTTATACGCCATACGACTGCTTATACGCCATACGGCTGCTCATACGCCATACGGCTGCTTATACGTCATACGACTGCTTATACGCCATACGACTGCTTATACGCCATACGACTGCTTATACGTCATGCGGCTGCTTATACGCCATACGGCTGCTTATACGCCATACGGCTGCTTATACGCCATACGGCTGCTTATACGTCATGCGGCTGCTTATACGTCATGCGGCTGCTCATACGCCATACGACTGCTTATACGTCATACGACTGCTTATACGCCATACGACTGCTTATACGCCATACGACTGCTTATACGCCATGCGACTGCTCATACGCCATACGACTGCTTATACGCCATACGACTGCTTATACGCCATAAGGCTGCTTATACGCCATAAGGCTGCTTATACGCCATACGACTGCTTATACGCCATAAGGCTGCTTATACGCCATACGACTGCTTATACGTCATGCGGCTGCTTATACGCCATACGACTGCTTATACGTCATACGACTGCTTATACGTCATACGACTGCTTATACGCCATACGACTGCTTATACGTCATACGGCTGCTTATACGCCATACGGCTGCTCATACGCCATACGGCTGCTTATACGTCATACGACTGCTTATACGCCATACGACTGCTTATACGCCATACGGCTGCTCATACGCCATACGGCTGCTCATACGCCATACGACTGCTTATACGACTGCTTATACGCCATACGGCTGCGTATACGCCATATGTCATTTTTCCACATGTAGTTTTGGGTGACAGTAATAGTAACAGTCATTGCCCAACAGCTTTATTGGTTTGAAATGCTACACTACTCCTTGGCCAGCCTAGCGGTTAACACGTTTATCTCCTAGCCGTAAGTCAGACCTGAGGCCAGGACGCCCTGTTGGCTCCATTTCATGTCCCGATGTCGTCCATAACTTAGGAAAAATAAATTAAATGAGAAATTACACAACGAGAAATTCCGGGCTGACCTTGCTGCTTTACCACAAAGCCAGCGAGTGGATTCACTGTGATAAGACTGTCCACTCTGAGAAACACGAACATGTGTTTAGAAAAGGACGAGCCTGCACGGACGTCCAGCTGGCAGCCGAGGCAGGAGAAACCTTATCATGCTCACGCAAGCCCGTCTGCTGCTTTCACTGCAACGTATTTGATTTCTCACTTAAAAGGGCGACGAGGCTAATGCAGCTAACAACAAACGAAAGCTAGCGCGGCCTGAGAGCCGCCGGCGAGGCCCATCTCATTTACGCAGGACGAGCAGCTTCTCTGGAAGGCTTCTTGTAGATTCTCACCAGCATGTGAATGTGTGGAGATAACATTAGGATTTTCTGTTTGCTAACAACAACAACAACAACAACAACAATGCAATCAAAGTAATCAGCCGTTTCAAGACAGATTCCCTCACAGTGCTGATGGTGAGTCCTTCCGTCCAGAGCTTGTGTCCACTTAGCTTCACTGCCTTCACTTCATTGTAAAGACTGGAAACATAAGACGTTTGACTCTTTAGTTTTAGCACTGGAGCTACGAGGCGAATGTAGTTCCATGTGGGCCTACATGGCTTAACGATGAGCTGGCAATTGGGCACTTTTTGGGCAGTCCAGTTGCTGCCCACAAAGATACCTCCATGAGATCCATAGTGACCCCATGTGGGTCACTAATGGGGCCAGGGTGGGCTACAAGTGGACAAACAAAAGGGTGAAGTCCTTGAAAGGCCATCCAGAATACTGTCCAGTCAGGGTTTGTTCTGTGGTATTTAGGTAGATACAGCCAAGCAAGCTCTCCCATTGGTTAGGGCTTCAGGAGCCGCACTGAAGGCCTTGCATGTTAGATTAACTTCCAACATAATCAAGAACCAGTAGAGGAATCAACCAATCCTGGTTTGATCTTCAATGGGACTAATTTCTAGACCAGGGGTGCAGAACTGCGGTCCTGGAGGGCTGGTGTCCAGCACAGGTGGGAGATTTACCTACTCAAACGCACCGGATTACACTTCTCTGTTGATGCCTGGTTTCGTGAGGGATTTACTTTTATCAATTTTTATTGATTATTAATTTCGCACAATGCTAATTTAGTAATACCCAACTGTGAACCATATCTTTTAGAGCTATACCTTCAGTTTGGGCCTTGAAGGCCAAAAATGCCTTTACAGTAAGGCCAATGCCTCCTAGCTCCCCTATGGGACGCGTGTAGTATGCCTGCCTTTTTGGCAATTCCAGATAAAACACGTAACACTTTCTTTGAAGCTCGTAAAAGATATTCCATGTTTTATCTAAGGCTTGGAGCAGATGTTCACATAACATTTGAGCTTGTATGTATGAGTTTTACAGTGGCTCCTTCAGTAAAAAGCACAGTTTGGTGATTTGGCGATACTGAAACTACTGATCTGTTAACGGCCAGATTTCACGGGAGCATTTCAGTAGAAACTGTACTGGACACTGGATCTCCAGGACTGGAGTTGTGCACCCCTGCTACAGACCTTCTGGAAGTTCTACATACATCACTGACTGTGAATGCGAGCCGTAGTGTCACCAGGTTCCAGGTGGTTGTTAGGAATGGAAAACAGTGGCGGCAGCTCTATACCAGAACTATACCAGGAAGAGTCGCTGGAGAACTGATGAGTACAAGCTCAAATTTATGTTAACACATGTTACAACCTTCAGATAAAACATGGAATAACATGGAATATCAAACGTATATATATGTACATTTATGGCCCATACTGAATGCCTAGCTCTAACGACAGGTTACGAGGCAATGATTTGGCACGCTGTTGGCAACAAAGTAATTTAGCCTTCCATTATCCTCATAGCTCAAAACTAACAAATCAAACACGTCTGGGCTGATTGAATACATTGGGGTAAGGGGTTAAACTGTGTACGCTTGACTTCGTCAAGCTGCCCCATTAACCTGAATGAAATATGAAGACGACCACAGTGTTATTATCATTTTTTTCAATAATTAATTCCTCTTTCACAGCTTTGGGCCTTTGATTCTTCCGAGTCTCTTCTGCTGAATTAATCTGAACCTCTGACACTTTATTTAGAAATTCGCCTGCATTTGTTTGAGTATCCTGTGCAAGTCTAACAATCATTTAACTAAAGAAAAATAAATAAATAATAGTGATTCAATTCTTTAATAACCACCTTCAAATACTTGCCAAAGCCTTTTTGAAGGTCTTGATGAATCCCGAGCAAAGCCAGGCTAAAACCTCTCCAGACGAGGCCCATCCGAGTGTGTTCGTTATTACAATGGAAAATAAATGAACAGCAGCTGTTTAACCGAACTGCCCTAATGTATGAAACAAGACGTATTATTTACCATAATTAATTTGGTAAACAGAAGGCAGTTTGTTTGTCTTTTTGTTCATTCGCTCTCTTTGTAACTTCCTTGCCGTTGTTCCTTTAGCACCCTCCATCTGTGGTGCTTTCAGAACTAATTATGGCAAATAATGTGTTCCTCATTAGCCATGATGTACAACGTGTCATAACACACTGCCCTTGTGACTTGACCAAGCACCTCTATAATCACTGCCTTCTGTGCAGAGATTCTGTTTATTTATTTGCATTTATTTGCATGTTCTGAAAATTATACTCACTGGCCACTTTATTAGAAACACCCGCCTTGTGCTTCCACTCACTGGCCACTTTATTAGAAACACCCGCCTTGTGCTTCCACTCACTGGCCACTTTATTAGAAACACCCGCCTTGTGCTTCCACTAACTGGCCACTTTATTAGAAACACCCACCTTGTGCTTCCACTCACTGGCCACTTTATTAGAAACGCCCACCTTGTGCTTCCACTAACTGGCCACTTTATTAGAAACACCCACCTTGTGCTTCCACTCACTGGCCACTTTATTAGAAACACCCACCTTGTGCTTCCACTCACTGGCCACTTTATTAGAAACACCCACCTTGTAATTCCACTCACTGGCCACTTTATTAGAAACACCCACCTTGTGCTTCCACTCACTGGCCACTTTATTAGAAACACCCACCTTGTGCTTCCACTCACTGGCCACTTTATTAGAAACACCCACCTTGTAATTCCACTCAGTGGCCACTTTATTAGAAACACCCACCTTGTGCTTCCACTCACTGGCCACTTTATTAGAAACAACCACCTTGTGCTTCCACTCACTGGCCACTTTATTAGAAACACCCACCTTGTAATTCCACTCACTGGCCACTTTATTAGAAACACCCACCTTGTGCTTCCACTCACTGGCCACTTTATTAGAAACACCCACCTTGTGCTTCCACTCACTGGCCACTTTATTGGAAACACCTACCTTGTGCTTCCACTCACTGGCCACTTTATTAGAAACACCTACCTTATGCTTCCACTCACTGGCCACTTTATTAGAAACACCCACCTTGTAATTCCACTCACTGGCCACTTTAATAGAAACACCCACCTTGTGCTTCCACTCACTGGCCACTTTATTAGAAACACCCACCTTGTGCTTCCACTCACTGGCCACTTTATTAGAAACACCTACCTTGTGCTTCCACTCAGTGGCCACTTTATTAGAAACACCCACCTTGTGCTTCCACTCAGTGGCCACTTTATTAGAAACACCCACCTTGTGCTTCCACTCAGTGGCCACTTTATTAGAAACACCTACCTTGTACTTCCACTCACTGGCCACTTTATTGGAAACACCTACCTTGTGCTTCCACTCACTGGCCACTTTATTAGAAACACCTACCTTGTGCTTCCACTCACTGGCCACTTTATTAGAAACACCCACCTTGTAATTCCACTCACTGGCCACTTTAATAGAAACACACCTTGTGCTTCCACTCACTGGCCACTTTATTAGAAACACCCACCTTGTGCTTCCACTCACTGTCCACTTTATTAGAAACACCTACCTTGTGCTTCCACTCAGTGGCCACTTTATTAGAAACACCCACCTTGTAATTCCACTCACTGGCCACTTTATTAGAAACACCTACCTTGTTCTTCCACTCACTGGCCACTTTATTAGAAATACCCACCTTGTGCTTCCACTCACTGGCCACTTTATTAGAAACACCTGCCTTGTGCTTCCACTCACTGGACACTTTATTAGAAACACCCACCTTGTAATTCCACTCAGTGGCCACTTTATTAGAAACACCCACCTTATGCTTTTCTTTAACTGGCCACTTTATTAGAAATACCTTCAACTTCCATTGACTGGTCAGTATCACTGATAGTTTGCGAGTGGACCGCCACCCAAAAACACAAGAGCAGCCCTCTGGTAAGAAACTGACCACTGATAAAGGACTAGAGGACAGCTAATAGAAACACTGCACCAACAGATGGACAAGAGACTCTAAGTAGACCCTGTTAGTGGAAATGCTGTAAAGGCACTGAGGACTGATACACCAGGCTGTCGCCGTCCAGACGGTCTAAAAAATATGATACTTTACCTTCTTACCTCTTCTCGCTTCGGCTACATTGATCAGCCGTGCAGGTTAAATCTTCTGCATCCAAACAACTCTATTACTTCTGATTTGTCTTCAGGGAGAACACGAATTCTGCCTCAGAGCCAGAAAAGCTCACAGAAAGCACACGCGTCAACCCCGCTGTCCCCGAACGAAGGAGGAGAAAAGGAATAAAAAATGGCTCTGTCTCGTTCGCTGAGCAGGATGAAAAGTCTGCACCATGGAAGTGTGCGAGGCCCCAGGCCTGAGGGGGCGAGAGGGACATCTGAAGAAGTTAGCGTCTGCAGAGGGAACTCAGGCTTGTCTTTCCTCACTGAGAAGAAAAAATAAAGCTGCACACGAGACGAGTTTTGCTGCAGTCGGTTGGTGAGGGCGGACTAAGTTGGAGGGCAGAGACTTCCTCTCGCGTCGAGCAGGCCAGTCAGCCTTAGCCAAAGCTGTACTTTACTCAAGAAAAGCTCCATATTCTGCATTTTTCTTGTCGTTTTTCCTGAAGTAAAAGTTTATTTTATTTACCAAACACTTCATTCCAGCGTTTTTCAACCTGAAGCTGAAACGGTTCATTAGCGTCCTGACAGTCAGGAACAGCTCGTTTTACTGCAACTCCCACTCCAATAACTCTACAGGCAATCTGCAGGAACAACACTCAGCATCACTTCACTGAGAACAGGTGGAGCTAAACCGCTGTAGCTGAACGGGTGGAGCTAAACCGCTGTAGCTGAATGGGTGGAGATAAACCGCTGTAGCTGAACGGTGGAGCTAAACCGCTGTAGCTGAACAGTGGAGCTAAACCGCTGTAGCTGAATGGGTGGAGCTAAACCGCTGTAGCTGAACAGTGGAGCTAAACCGCTGTAGCTGAATGGGTGGAGCTAAACCGCTGTAGCTGAACGGTGGAGCTAAACCGCTGTAGCTGAACGGTGGAGCTAAACCGCTGTAGCTGAACGGGTGGAGCTAAACCGCTGTAGCTGAATGGGTGGAGATAAACCGCTGTAGCTGAACGGTGGAGCTAAACCGCTGTAGCTGAATGGTGGAGCTAAACCGCTGTAGCTGAACGGTGGAGCTAAACTGCTGTAGCTGAACGGTGGAGCTAAACCGCTGTAGCTGAATGGGTGGAGCTAAACCGCTGTAGCTGAACGGTGGAGCTAAACCGCTGTAGCTGAATGGGTGGAGCTAAACCGCTGTAGCTGAATGGTTGGAGCTAAACCGCCGTAGCTGAATGGGTGGAGCTAAACCGCTGTAGCTGAACGGTGGAGCTAAACCGCTGTAGCTGAATGGTGGGGCTAAACCGCTGTAGCTGAACGGGTGGAGCTAAACCGCTGTAGCTGAATGGTGGGGCTAAACCGCTGTAGCTGAACGGGTGGAGCTAAACCGCTGTAGCTGAACGGTGGAGCTAAACCGCCGTAGCTGAACGGTGGAGCTAAACCGCTGTAGCTGAACGGGTGGAGATAAACCGCTGTAGCTGAACGGTGGAGCTAAACCGCCGTAGATGAACGGTGGAGCTAAACCGCTGTAGCTGAACGGTGGAGCTAAACCGCTGTAGCTGAATGGGTGGAGCTAAACCGCTGTAGCTGAACGGTGGAGCTAAACCGCTGTAGTTGAATGGGTGGAGCTAAACCGCTGTAGCTGAATGGGTGGAGCTAAACCGCTGTAGCTGAACGGTGGAGCTAAACCGCTGTAGCTGAACGGTGGAGCTAAACCGCTGTAGCTGAATGGGTGGAGCTAAACCGCTGTAGCTGAATGGGTGGAGCTAAACCGCTGTAGCTGAACGGTGGAGCTAAACCGCTGTAGCTGAACGGTGGAGCTAAACCGCTGTAGCTGAACGGTGGAGCTAAACTACTGTAGCTGAATGGGTGGAGCTAAACCACTGTAGCTGAATGGGTGGAGCTGAACCGCTGCAGCTGAACGGTGGAGCTAAACCGCTGTAGCTGAACGGTGGAGCTAAACCGCTGTAGCTGAACGGTGGAGCTAAACCGCTGTAGCTGAACGGGTGGAGCTAAACCGCTGTAGCTGAATGGGTGGAGCTAAACCGCTGTAGCTGAACGGTGGAGCTAAACTGCTGAAACTGTACTTAGTGGCTTCAAGTTGAATAAAGAGAGCTTGATGTTTTCTGGACTTTCCTTCGGGTTCTTTTTGTTTTTGCATCACTACTTAAAGCTGAAAGGCTCCTACAAGGTTTCACGCGTCACGTTCACCGCCTACGTAACGTTATTGAGAACGTAACCCGCGGCGACTCGTCTTTGAGAGCTTTTCTGAGCCAGAGATCGGCGGCCTAGTCCGCGATCGTCTCCTCAGTAAATTCTCGTGGCTCGAAAGCTGAGGGCCAAATGTTGAGTGCAGATCTTTCTATTCAAGCGTCTGATTCAAATCTGTCGTTTTTTACCCCCCATTCGGGTTGTGCTCACTCGCTAATCCACGCTTAATCCGTGCACGTTGTGCCAGCAGTTTGGCAGCGAGAGGAAAAGGGAGAGAAATAGAGGCGGAGAGCTCTCGGCTGATATTTTAGCAGTAATTAACGTTCTCCGGTTCTTGCCAAGGTAGATGTGGGTTGAGGCTGAGAGACAAAGCCACAGCGTCGAGGTGTAAAGCCACCTGCTGTGATAAAACTCCGCCACCAGCGCACCCACCTCGTCCATCTCGCCTCCATCGCTGCAATTAGCCCGTACGTCCTCGGTCATGTTAAAAAACGAGAAACAGAGGCAGGGATTCTATCTTAGACGGCCTCCTCCGTAGAATCAAACAGAGCTCTCTCTCGTTTTCATCTGAGAGTCTAGCCTGAACAGGGCGAAATTGAATTTCACCTCAGAAAACAGCCCCGTGTTGGGATGATTAATGTTTAGCAGCGGGCCGATGAGCGGCTATTGAGGCAGGAGGAATATGAAGAAAGTGAATGGGACAGTGGTCCCTTCAGGTGCGAGCTGCTTTCAAGAATATTTCATAAGAAGATGCGTAAGCACCGTAGGATAGTCTAGCACTAGATCTCAATGCCCCGGCAGCTTCACAGAGAAATATGAAAGGAAGAATAAGATCAGCATCAAAAGGAACCAGGAAAACATTCACACATGTAGGTTTTTCTGTCCTCAGTGTTTTACAAGCTGAAATTAGGTATGCTTTCCTCATCGCCCTGCTGAAAAAGTCCACGTAAGATCTCAGGGAAAACGTTCGCTGCGCTAGCTTGCTCATGGTGGTCAACCAGCTTGGTAATGCAGGTGAGGCTGGTCAATTAACTTGGTCACTCTGGTCCAAAACCCATACACTTATTCTGGGCAAGCTGACCTACTTGTGTTTGGTGGGGCTAATGCAGATGTGCACAGGTACTCAAGTGCTTGGTTAACCAGTATTCAAACAGGGAAACCACTATTTGGGCACTTCCCAGACATTTCGCTGCTGTCGGAACAAAACCTCGTACCTCCAAAACAGTAACTTTACAGGGAAATGAAAAAACCTACTCCACTTTTAATGGAAGTCAATGGAACCAGACGTCTTTCTGAGTAAATTTGGGCCATTTCTTTTGGTCCGTTCATCATGAAATTCCCATGAAACGTGAAGAGCGACAGGCAGTTTCATATCATGACAAAAAACGAAAAACGACAAAAAATGCAGATACGAGGTTTTCTTCCGACAACGGCAATATATCGGTCCGCTGGCTGTTCTCCACCACTCGTCCACCCTCAGATCCCCCAGATTACTGTCCTGCATGCAAGCTCTAACTAGTTTTAATCTCCTCCTTACATGCATGGCAACTTTTATTAAAAAAATAATAAATAAAAATGTACAAACAATAGAAAGAAAAAAAATGATGTCTAAGCCTGATATAAAATTATTCCATAGAAAATGTTGCTGACACTGAACTGCATTAAAATGACTTACTATACTGCTAATTCACAAAGTATAGCTACAGAAAAGAAGCAAGGAAAAAATTAAAATGAAATAAATTGGTCTGTGAGTGGAAAATGAGTGGAAGTTTGTATAATACTCTATAAAACTCCAGTGGACCACCAACTTTGCCCTTAGTGGCCAACGGTGGACCACTATCCTCTTACTATCGGGGTTTATATTAAAACCAGGCTAACGATTCCGTAATGTTTTAATAGGTCAGTGAAGGTCACGGTTTTGGTCATGGAGTATGTACGTTATACCACTTAGCTACCAGTGAAGCCTGAGTGCCTTGACCTGAACTCATCGCCAGGGACCGTCTCTTGATGGAGAAGCCAGATATAGTGCAGCTGGTTCTGTGTTAACCAGGCTAACTAGTCACACTAACATGTTAGCACCTGTTAGCACACGTGTTCACTGATGAAAAACCACCTTACGTGGAAGACGATGAGTCCTCAACATTGGCCTTGTAGCTTTACATTTACATTTATGGCATATAGCTGACGCTCTTATCCAGAGCGACTTAAAATTCGATCGTTTTACACAGGCAGGCGAAGGTGGTGTTAGGAGTCTTGCCCAAGGTCTCTTATTGGTATAGTGTAGGGGGCTTGAACCCCAGTCTACAGCATAGAAGGTAGAGGTGTTACCCACTACACCAACCAACCACAGCTTTAACAACAGCGCTGTTATCTGAAAGTCTACAGCCCTATAAGTCTGTTTATTAATTAAATATCTGCTTGAGTCTCAAATGAAGTCAGAACGAACACCTTCATTGCCTAATTATAGTGAAAAATGACGAGCTTGGTCCGAATAGCATCACGCTGACCGCCTTCTACCAGTTTCCTTTTGAGATCAGCAGCGTTAGCTTCCAAACAATCCGAGGAAACGTTTGAGCGAGGCTTTGTAGGTACTTTCAGCTTCACGTCAGTTGGTCTGCTTCCATTATTTCTAACTGCACGTTGCAGGCGTTCCTTCATGATTAGCAGAGATGTTTAATGATCCAGCATCCAAAGAGGGAAGCTTTTAGAGCTGCTGTACGTTTTCATAGCAAGTTTATTGACGCACCAACAGCTAATCAGTGACTTGAAGAAACGCATGTTGACATTCTAATTGCTTCTGATTGCCAGCGTTGGCCTTAAAAAAACAGAAACGCTAATCTTCATATGGTTCCTAATTGAGGAGAAGAGCCGCTCTGAGCTGCAGAAGCTTCGAGAAGTGGAAAGTCCTTAAAATGTGTCGTCTTTTAAAGATTCCAGCAAAGATGATGTAAACACCGTGGATTTTAAAACCGCAGAATGGCTTTTAAGTGTCAAAACACAGCAAATTGCTCCTGGCCTGCTTTCAGAAATGCACATAATTGGTCTCTCCACCTTGCTTCCTCTTTGTAAGCTAACAAAGCTTTTCAATGAGTCTTCATTACTGTTCACATTTTCACTGCTAAGCAGGTTTTGTTTACCTACAACAAAGTGCCGGGTAGTAACTGTAAGTAGAAAGTAACAGATGTCCGCGTTTTAGCCGCCAAAACGGAATTTGTCAGTGCCAGCTTGTTGACACGGTAAATGGTTTTACATCACATGAGTTTGCAAACTCACAGCTTTAGCTTTGTGGTTCCCTGTGGAGTTTCAGTTGGGTGCTTGTGTTAACATGCTGAAGGTCCTCCCAATGTCCTTATATCTCCTCCAGATGGAGCAGTAAATGTAGGTTTAGTTTCAAGCAGCCGAACCCTGACGCCTCGTCTGGAGAAACCAATCCTTTTAGCCGAGATTAGCCAAAGCGAATTGCCTAATCTGGATTAAATCTGCTGAAATATATCACCAACGTTGGATTAGTCAAATCACTTAATCTGGATTAGCAAAAAAGGCTCACCTAATCCAGAGTAGCCAAACTGTTTAATCTAGATTAACCACACTATATTCTGGGCTAGCCAACCATCTAAGGCAGGCCAACTTCAATCTGGATTAGCCAAATCATTCTGTCCAAATGATCCAAACACTGTCACCTAGTCTGGAGAAAACAGTCCTTTTAACCGAGATTAGCCAAAGCGAATTGCCTAATCTGGATTAAATCTGATGAAATATATCACCAAAATTGGATTAGCCAAATCATTTAATCTGGATTAGCAAAAAAAGGATCACCTAATCCAGAGTAGCCAAACAGTTTAATCTAGATTAACCACACTGAACTGCATATTCTGGACTAGCCAACCATTTAATGTGTAGGAGGCCAATTGTTCAATCTGGATTAGGCAAACCTTTCTGTCCAAATGATCCAAACCACATCACATAATCTGGATACTTTTTATTGCGGAGTAGCCAAACTGTGTTTGGATTAATCAAAAGGTGACACCTAACCTGAAGTAGCCAACCCATTTGATCTAGACTAACCAAACCATTTAATCTGGGTCAGCCAAATCTTTTAATCTGGATTGGCCAATAGGTAACACCTAATATGGATGAGCCAATGTTATGTCTGGTTAATGTAGATTAGCTAAAATGCATCACCTAATCTAGAGTATCCAAATCTAAAGTAAACAAATCTGATGGTCTAATATAGAGTAGCCGAACCCAATGACCTAATCTGGAATTGTTTACTCGTACATGGAACATTCAAGCTGCCTCACCACATCTTCATTATCAAATCCAACCCTGTTGTCCAATCTGGATCAGACAACTTTGGTTTTGTAATCTAATCTAGAGGAGCCACACAGTGACGTTGTATCCGGAGTAGACCAACTTTATTCTGAAATCTAGTTCAAGCATGTTGCCTTAGAGTATTTGTGACTTGAGTAAATGTCAGTGACATTTACTGGTGATGTTCACAGTGTTTACCTTTAAAAACGTTGCTACAAATAATGTAATTCTAAGCCATGTTCTGTTTCCAAGTCGTTGCTGGTTTCCTGGTGCCTTGCTAATAACACTGGATTCAATCAGTAAAGTTTTATCCATCCATCCATCCATTTTCTAAGCCGCTTCTCCGTCAGGGTCGCGGGGGGATGCTGGAGCCTATCCCAGCAGTCTTCGGGCGGAAGGCAGGATACACCCTGGACAGGTCGCCAGTCCATCACAGGGCAGACAGACAGACACAGACAGTCACTCACACCTAGGGGTAATTTTTAGCATGTCCAATTGGCCTGACTGCATGTCTTTGGACTGTGGGAGGAAACCGGAGGAAACCCACGCAGACACGGGGAGAACACGCAAACTCCACACAGAGAGGACCCCAGTCACCCAGCCGGGGAATCGAACCCAGGCCCTCCTCGCTGTGAGGCGACAGCGCTACCCACCACGCCACCGTGCCGCCCAGTAAAGTTTTATGTCCTGCACAAATAAATATAAACTGGCACTGGAACTCTACTGTCTCTGACTCTCCACTCTTATAGCAAAGCTTTAAGCTGCCGTTTGTCCTAATCCACTCTGATTATAATAATAATAATAATAATAATACAGTTCACAGTAGATGCTGAATAATTCATGCTAATTACCAGAAGCGAACCGTGACTCTAGATTACTATATAACAGCCTTCAGTTTTAGGCAAAATCTGGCCCAAAAAAGGAAAAACACCTCAACAGCTAATCAGCGTTATATTGATGTTTGCATTCCATGTGATTTCTACGTATGTTAGCAATAATGCTAAGCTAACAGCAATGCATGCAAACGGTTTGTAGCCATTCTGACTTAAACATGGACACATAAAGCTCGTAAAGGATATTCCATGTTTCACACCGGAAACTTGTAACAGATGTAAATATGCATTGGAGCTGGTATGTATGTTTTACAGTGACTCTTTCAGTGAAGATTTCCAGCATAGAGCTGCTGCTGCTGCTGTTTCCCTTCCTAACAACTACCTGGAAAACTGCTTAGACCACAGCTCATAATCACAGTCAGTGACATATCTAGAAGATCCAGAAGAACTAGGGACTGGGGGACCTTCCGGATCTGGCACCTTGCTGTAGAGATTAACGTTTACCCTCATCTAACGCTCTGAATTCAGTTGAGGAAGGTCTTGTTAGTTAATTAGGGTTAATTAGCTGATGAGCTGAATCAGGTCTCTGCAGTCTGCAGTGTTTTGGCCTGCAAGGACTGGAGCCTGACACATGTAGACTAGAGTCTCACTGTAAATCAAACATGATTGGCTGATTCCTCACTACCCAATTATGCTGGTAGCCAATCTAACATCCAGCTCCTGATTGGACAATTTTCGGTTGGATATGCCAAGAATTTAAGAGATTTGTTTATAATCAAGTAAGAGTTTTACTACAACAAGCTTACATACAACAATTATTATTATTATTATTTGAAAATGAGTAAACACTTTGTGTAGTGTTCATTCAGGCAGGCGCCAAAGTCAAGTATAGGCACTTGACACTTCAAGGGCACTTATTTAAGCTGCTTACCAAACTTGCAAACTGACTCAATCAGTCAATGGTTTAAATGTAAACGGAATCATTCGGAGTGGTTCGGTGTGAAAGGCACCTTTCTAGAGAATTTTACTGAGTCAGAATTGTTCCCCATTGTAGGACTAAGAACCAGACATCAGAAACATTTAATGGATCTAAAAGTTCTAACACACAAAAGTTCTAAAAAGCACCGCTGGACATCTCAGACATTGCAGTGTTAGTTTTGTTATAAAGTTTTGGCCTTAAACCTATTTTAATAGAAACACTTACCCCAGGATTACTTCAGCATTTCCTGTCCAAACCACATCTCAACTGGGATCAATGCTTTTGTTGTTACTTGCTTGTAGCTACAGCTGGCGAATGCTGTTCCAGTGTTGCTTGGCGTCGTTGTCCGTTGAGTGAACATGCGTGCCCTGATTTGAACATGAATTTGAGAGGGAACTGAATCGGATACAACAAGCAGAAGAACTCAGGGTGAATGGAAATTGACGGGATCAACAAGCTACTTGCTACTCTGCTCACCAGTTTATGGAGAAGGATAGTAAGGAGTAGCTTTGATCTATCGCAGCTCCTCTGATGAGTAACGTTACTCACATAAGCTCTGAGTTTTGTTGACAGTGTGTGACACAATGTTGCCAACCCAAAAGTTGGGTTGGAAGGACATAATAGCCCCCACCCCGACTATTTTTGTAAGGGTCCAGCCTGCACCGCCTGCTGCCAGCAGAGGGCAACAGCAGCAAGGTGCCCAGCCTGCACCGCCTGCTGCCAGCAGAGGGCCTATACACCTGTGAACTCCCCTATTTAAGGCTGTCACACCTTTGGAGACGGGTGGCCAGTACGGTATTTAGTGTTTGGAAAGGAAAAGAAAAAAAAGAACTAGCAAAACAAAAGAGGAAAACTCTCAAAATCTCAAAAGAAGGCTTGAACAAGAAACGGCATCCTCAAAGAGCAAACTAGCAAAACCTAATGCTGACCTTCCTCTCATAATCTCAGAGGCAGTGCCCTGCCTCTTCATTTCCGCCTTCCTTGAGGTGCTTTGCCCGCGGTCGCTGGTGCATCCCAGTGGTGCAGCGGTAACTCCGCGGACTGCCGATCAATACAGCGGCGGTTCAGGTCCAGGTCACCTCATTAGCAACGTCAAACACACACTCCGTTGCCCCCATACATCTCCTTACTCCTTTTGCTGGCCGTCAGTTCTGCACTTGGGTCCGCCTCCCATCATCTGTGCGACTTCTAAAAACTTCAGACACATGTAATTAATATTGGATCGAAAGTAAAAGATGGTATTTGTAGTGCAGACATAGACGTCTGGTTCTTAGCACTGTAATGGTGAGCAAGCTTGACTCGGTAAATTCACACTAAACCACTCTGAGAGATTTAGTTTACATCTACAGCCTCCTGCTGCCTGGTGTGCCTTGTATGGTCATTTTGGGGGTCTTTCTGTTGCCCATGGAAAAGCAAGGATGTCCCAGGACAGGGCCTACCGCCAAATATAACTTTCTTCAAACAGAAACAAAGTACTTTCCTTCACGAAGTGGTCCTGACTGAAATGTATTTCTTAGTTCCCAGAAATCTTTAAGCCTTCTCTGAAGGTCTAGAAAGACCTGAAGGGTCCTGTCTAGTAATTACTCAAAAAATAAGTCCCGGGTTTCAAAGAATCCAAAAAGTGGGCCTTTTATCCAATTTTTCCCCAAAAGTACTGCAGATGCACCTTGCAGGAAAACATGCCAAAGATGATCTATGGATGCAATAACTGTACATTCCGCAAGTGCTCCACAGTAAAGCGCCTTTGGTCAAACATTTTAAGCTTATGGAGTTGGATATTTGCATTTTCCTCATAGATTCTGCATTCAGCTAGTGGATGAGACCACCAGTGATTCTGAAGGCTGATTTAAAGAGATGGGTGGAGTCAGGGAGCTAATTATGAGCTGCAGCATATATGATTTGGAGATTTAGCCATTACCAGTGCTCTTTTTCTGCTAAGCCATCTGATGGGGAGGAATATTCCAGCACATTTTACACATTTTAACCTGATCTGTACAGTTGTACAGTGCAGAACCCCACGGCCAAATGACAAGTGTAAACAAGTAAACACATCCTGTACAATAAACAAACTTAAATAGGGCATTTTCTGCAAATATTAGTGCACTGTTTCTTTTTTATTTAATTATTTATTTTTAATATATTGGAAAATATTACATGCCATGCATTTTCACAGGCCGTATTTTATGCTTTCTTTTTTTTGTTAAATTGAGTAAATAGTAACTGTGCAATAAAATATACAGTCATAAGTGCACGGTGTTTGTTTGTTTTCACTTAGAAAGGCAACAAAATGTAATAGATTGTAATATATTGACCAGAGCTGCATAAACATTTACACATGACTGTATATGTTGTATTTGAATGGTGTGGTCAGTTACCATGGACAATAATTTCCCTTCTTTCTTACAAAAATCTATTGATTTACAATACATACCAGAAGTCACCGAAACTTAAAAAGTTCAGAAAACTACTTTTATACTATGTTGGTCCAGTGTTTACCAGTCTAATGAAACTTGATAACTTTCAGTCCATCTCATTCGAACAAATTTACCTTTAAAATGTCATTTTGAGCTTAAATAGCTTTATTTTAAATGTTTATTTATGGAAATAAATCAACTGCCCAGTGGCTTCTATAATAAGTGCATTTGAAGTTTAGGGATATCTGTTCTATTGAAGTTCAGAGAAACATGTTGAAACTACTGTCTATGATAAATCAACCATTTGCTACAGATGAAAGGTAGACAAAGATTATGGGGTTGATAATCGCCTTGCGGGCCTTTTTTAACATTCAGGCCTTTCATAAACTCCAGGTTAAATAATGTGTGGAAACCCAGAGCCGGCGTCTGTGTAGAAGACAGCCAGGCCTTCTGTAAGGGATTTGCGGAGGCGTTCATCGTAAAATAAAAAAAAAGCACATGTAAACACATAAAATAAGTAGAAACAAGCAAAACAACAAAAGAAAAAGTAGTAATCAGTCTTAAAAAGAAGGCAGAGCGTCTGTTAGCATTTCCAACATATCCTAAAGCTGATCTTCACAGTTGGCTCTCCACATCACAGAGCGGATTAAATCCACAGCCACCTTCGCGAAACTCCACTTAGATCTGATCTTACAACATAAACCACAAACATATCAGCCGCCCGCTCCAGCAAATCCCCGGCCAGACTCTGCTGGAGATTATGGCTGTATCTCCTCAGAGGGATTCTGGAGATTCTCCACATTCATCCCCAAACGCTCCGGCTTGCATATTCGCTCCAATACATGTTTTAAAGATATGCTCTGCCACTCCTGGACCATCAAAAGCGGTGAGTCTTGATTTGGGAGTTCCAGAGATCATCTATGTGCAGCTGTTGAAGGTACAGTCTATGCGTTTGCTCTAATCATGCATATAGCTGTTTGCATCTTTCCAGTTGTAAAGTCTCAGAACTTAATTAGCTTGTTGGACTTAATTGACTAGGCAGGTCATTTGAAGTTGCCACCTGATTACAGTTCCAGAGTGAAATTCTCTGACTCTTCAAACCTTGGTCCAATACTCCACAACCACGGGCTCCTGTAAGCAGCTGGCTGGGGATCTGAAGCTAATTTATACCAACAAAGCAGGTGAAGGCTATACCACAGTGCTTTCAGCCCACAGGTTCTGCTGTCTGAATGCCATTAAGAAATCACAATTAAGAGGAATTGTGAAAGTTAAGGCAAGCTATGGAAAACCAAGATAATTAATATTTAAGGGGCAGTTGTGGGCTGGAGGTTAGGGATCTGGCCCTGTGACCGGAAGGTTGCCGGTTCGATCCCCAGGGCTGATAGTCCATGACTGAGGTGTCCAAGACACCTAACCCCCAATTGCTCCCCGGGCACCATGGATAGGGCTGCCCACCACTCCGGGCAAGTGTGCTCACTTCCCCCTAGTGTGTGTGTGTGTTCACTAGTGTGTATGTGGTGTTTCACTTCATGGAAGCGGAGGTGGAATTTCCCCAGTTGTGGGATCAAAAAAGTATCACTTAACTTATATACAAATCAGATAGAACTGCTCATATTGTGGCCAGAAAGGCAAAGCAAAACCCCCATGTGACGGCACAGAACCTGCAGGAAGGTTTAAGTGACACTTGAGTGGTGGTGCAGCATTGCTTGAACAACGTGGAGAAGTCATCACATGGAAACCATACCTGTGACCTCATCACAAAAAACAATGTTTGAATTATGCAAAACTTCTACATCTAGATCAGCCAGAAGTGCTGTGGACTGACGAAGCAAATATTTCCTGCTTGGAAACAAAAAGCAGCAGCATTTGATGAAAGGAACACCTTGCCAGATGTCATGCATGGTGGTGGGTCTGTCATGCTTTGGGATCGTGTAGTAGTGGCAGGAAACAGTGCATAGGTAAATGGAAAAATAGGGAAGCACATATTACAGTCAGTAACGAACCTGAAGCTTGGGTCATTGTCCTCTCTATAGTGGGACAATGACCTGAAACATACCTCAGAATCCACCAGGGGCTACTTTAAGAAAGGGTAGCTAAAGCTTTTGGACTGGCCGTTCCACAAACTGGAACGTAATTTGGAAATCTCTGTGGGTAAACCATGACTATTTTGTGCATGAATGACTGCCCAAGAATATTGCAATACTAGAAGCATTCCAAGTCCTACTTCCTTCAGACTTTCCCTCAAAAAAAAACACTTGTCTCTGAATAACTAAAAAAATTTATATGCTCTATCTTCATGTTTTCTTACTTTTTAACATGACATTTGATTAACAAGCCCAATAAAAATAGAAACACTGTAAACAGAAAAACACTTCATACTTATCCATGTATATACAAACTTTATATTGTCTATTTTCAAGATATATTTCTTGTTATTTGGACATATAGATTTTATGTAAATAGTAATTTTACGTGTAAAGCAGTCATGTCAAACTGGGGGACATCTTTCTGCCCAGAGTGCTGCGGATATTAGTGTTTACCCTCATCTGACGCTCTGAATTCAGGTCAGGAAGGCCTTGGCTGCTGGGCTGATGAGCTGAATCATATGTGCTTAATGAGGCAGCATGCTGAAGTGGGCAGTGTTTTGGCCTGTGAGGACTGGAGCCTAAAACGATGGTTTACCCAAATGTTGATCAGCCAAGATGTATTGTGTGTCTGAATTTGGTCTCGTTAGTTTTACACTGGTGCCAAGCGGCTAATGTAGCTAACAAGTAATGGAAGCTTATGTCCACCAATTAGCATGGTCCTAACTGCATGCCACGATTGCCTCAAACAACATCTTGTAGACGTTCTTGCTTGGTTTCTGCACAATGAACAATAGTACTGATCAAATTAGCAGTGTTAATGTACTTATAGATAGGTATTTATAGATAGCAATGTATCACACATGGTCAGAAACAGCCCAATTAAGGCTAGTAGAGATTATGTAAATATGTAAATTTGTAAAAAATGGGCACTTTGACCAAACTGGAAATGCTACAGCTGTTGCAAACATGCTCACTCACCTCCAACAGTGGTGCCACAGTGGTCCCAAGAGTGACCTTTGTCCAGTTTTAAACCAGAAAACCTCCCTTCTGATGATGCATCCTGAAGGTTGGAGAAACAACATCTGGATTGGAGTGGACACATGGGGCAGGAAGTTTGGAATGTCTATATATTTTTAAGGAAAATAGAATATCGTAAGTATTTTTAGCCTCTACATCAGCGCATCTTAATAAAGGTTGGCATATTTGTGTAATGCATGCTGGGTATTGTAGTCAGAGAACACTGATGGAAGGAAACCCAAAAAGGGCACGTAATCATGAATTCTGTCCGACTGTTGAGACTCGAAGATGCAATGCTGCACTACAGAATATTACCCGACGTGACGTTTGGAATATTAAAAATTAGTATTAGGCCTTTTAACAACAAACTTGATTTTGGGCCAAAGCATTAAAAAATGATTCGATTAGGAAATAATCACGGAATGCTTACGGGATGTTTTCTCCTCATGTTTTTCGTTTTTCCACCCAAAGCGCACTGATATTTGGATTTGTTTGAATAATACCAAACAAAACAACAGTCCTCTCGTCTAGCCGCATCCTTTGTAAGGCAGAGATGCCAGTTTTCTTTTCCGAGTGAGTCCCGTAACTGCCGAGGCAAAGCTATCGGACTGAGCAGTCTTAATTCTCGGCTGTGGCCGGTGCGCCACTGGGCTTTGGCGCCGTTAAAATTCGCCTGGCATGGCCATTTGCACCAGAGTTTGAGATAAAGAGCTGATCCTCTGACCGTGCGACCGGGCATTCAATAGTGTTGGCAGTGGCGTCTGGACAGCAGACCAAAGCCAGACGATTCCAGTTGGACCAATTGCCAGGACTTGTATCTCGTTCAGGTGTTTCTGTGCATGCAGGTGAGCTCATTATTGAGGAGACATCACAAAACAAACAAGCAAGCCTTCAGAAGTGGGTCTGTTGGTGACTAACCCAGGGAGGAGGCTTGGAAAATACGAGCATCTGCCCCATTGTGGGAGCAGGATAATTGCCAGCGTCGAGTAATCCTCTAGTTTGGACTGGAGTGCTTGGCTGGAGGAGAATCAGAGCGGCTTGGGTGTACCAAAGGCTTTTCTTCTGATTCCTCACCTTTTCTGCACAGTTCTGGGATTTTATTTATATGCGTTCCTGCAATAACAATTCTAATGAATATTTACATGACCATTTTCCAACCTCTTGTTATCCCTTAAAATTAAATGGGCAGAGAATAATTGCTGATATGAACTCAACAAATAAACTCCTCCCGTTAGTGCTCCTTCAGAAGCCAAACCCCCCCCCCCCCCCTATTTGTCATAAGTTTGTAACTTCTTAAAACTCTTCACAACCATTTTATGGACAAAAACCATCATATAATGTTACTGTGAACAATGACACTGAAAATAATGTAGCTAGGTTGTGGGTTAACAAACTGGCACTACAGTTGCTGTTGTGAAGCTAAACAGTTGCTATTATAAACATTAGCAAACTGGGTAAAATTGTACTGACCTAATGATCCTGAAAAACAGCAAAGATAAGTTGTTTCCCACCTGTCAAGCAGAAATAGAGCAGCCTCCTCATCCGTTTTCATGCCTTTCAACTTCGGATGAAGCTGTTTTTTTGCCAGCTGTAGACTGAATGGGTGGAGCTAATATGCTATAGGGTGAATGGGTAGGGCTAAACTACTATAGGTTTAAAGGGTAGGGTTCAATTGCTGTAGGCAGAATGGGTGGGGCTAAAACTTCGATTTCATAGTTTAAACATCGTCTACACAGTCTGTACATACAGTTACAGCCATAAAAACTGTACGAAATAAAGGAAGAGCTCTATGCAAATATGAAATCCAGCGTTTTGTTGCATTTGAATTTAAATTAGGTATGTCATGTCATTTCCAGTATGTAAATTCACTTCATACATAAATATTAGGCTTTTCTTTTGGAGACATCTAAACCCAGTATACATTAAGCAGTTATACGTAGCACGTAGTGACAGAAAATAGTAGCTAAAAAAATCTTGTCTCCCTCAGAGAGCCCACAAGGGGTCATTCATAACCATAAAGCTGATATTGTTTTAAGGGGATTTAATGTATTCACATTTTGGCTAAATAACCCAATTTCATAGTCTGCTGGGCAGCCAGGCAGCAGTGAGCAGGTAGCCAGGCACAGAAGAGGAGCGGCTAATGGGCTAAAGTTTGGGAAAAACTGAGAGCAATCCAATGACTCTCCCACTTAAAGGGGAATTTCACAGAATGCTGTCTGCATAATTAAATGGTTCTGATATAAACAAAATGTTTAGTTCTATTTGTTTACAGTGGTGGTGTCAGGAGCCAGACATCCACCTAAATGCTCCTTCACAGAAGGTTATTACATTACATGGGTGTGAATTCACCGCCTGAAGACTGCGACTCTGTTTTATGATAGTTTTGATCAGATTTTGGCCTTGAAATATATTTACGGTGGAGGGATACATAATAGCAAGTGAGGCGCTGTGAGGCAAAGTAGTCCCCAAAGAAAACTGATTATTCCAGATTTTCAACTATTTTCCATCATCCACTTTCCATATAAACTCGTGTGGGTTCTCTGGTGGTTCTGGTAAATAAAATGTCTGTGTTGTAGTCATGGCAACACCTGGTTCCCATCACCACTGCTGTAAAGGCATCTGAACTATTTCACATCAAACCCTCTGGATCTCTGTTTACATCTCTTAATATATATAGAAATATTTGATAAAAATCTGTCAACGGAGCCATTCGCTCTTCACCTCAACATGCTAATGTTGTTGATGGCGTATAGATAGATAGATACTTTATTGATCCCAAAGGAAATTATCAGCAAGTAGCAATGTAATAAGATCAATAACCTGAGATGAAAGACAATAATGACGGTACAAGGAGGCACAGGGTGACATATAATGACAGTACTGAATAAATATGTCCAGGTATTGGTACCAAACTAAAGTGTCTAGGTGTGGAGTGTCCAGATGTGCGATAGTGGCTGCAGAAAGTGCAATATGTACCGTAAGGTGTCCAGATGTGCGTGAGATAAAACCTATGATTTAAACATGAGATTCAGATTCAGTCCTCATCTCTCCTCATCTGGCCCCCCGGGAAGAGTTGAAGAGCCTGATGCCTCGTGGGACAAAGGATCTCCTGAATCTGTGGGTTGAGCAGCTCTGTGACAGCAACCTGCCACTAAACCTGCTACTCCTGTCCATGATGATGGTGTGCAGTGGGTGGCCATCATCCTCCATAATGGAGAGCAGTTTGTGTGGTGTCCTTCTCTTGGCCACCTTGAACACAGAGTCCAGTTCTGCACCGACCACTGACCCTGCTCGCCTCACCAGCTTGACCAGTTGCATTCTCTCCTTTATATGCTTCCTCCAAAGCACACCACAGCATAGAAAAGACAGCTGGCAACCATGGTCTGATAGAACATCTGCAGAAGCTTCCTACAGATGTTAAAGGACCTCGGCCTCCTCAGGAAGTAGAGCCTGCTTTGACCCTTTCTGAATAGGATGTCTGTGTTGACCAGTCCAACCTATCATCCAGTTGCAGCCCGAGATACCTGTAGGTCATTATCCTCTGCACTTCAACCCCCTCAATAGAGGTTGGCCATCCCTGCAGACGTCCACCACCCTCTCCTTGGTTTTGGAAGTGTTCAGAAGCAGGTCATCAGATCCAATTAGCTTAAGTAAATAAAATGTTGGTGCAGAAATTCTAGCATGTTATCTTCACTGATTTCTGCTCCCGATAGGATGAATGTCATTTCATTTACACATTTGGGTGAAAAAAACAAGCAAACAACCCAGACAAAAGATCTGTGAATTAGCACGTCTGACTCAGGCCAGATGTACAAAACTACTGACTACAGCACTGTTGTTTCTGCCTTTCTGCCTACGTGGGTGCAGCAACATCGCTTGTTCTCCCAATTAAGTAGTAGGACAGAATAACCTCTACTAATAAAGAGAGGGCTGTGATCCTCGATGCTAATTAGTTGATTAGCGATACCCTTGGGAGCTTTTCTCATACAAACCCGAGGTGCAGGTACAGTGGAAACAAGGCAGTGCTTGTATGTTAGCAGGTATGTTGTAGACAATTACCCTCTCAGAAGATGAAAAGACCAAAAATGACCCTCATTTGTTATAATTGTCCATTCTGTAATCAAATCAACAGCGTGCCGCCTGGATAAAAATGATGCGGAAACTCTCGGGAGAGCTCGCGAGACCCAAGACCTGCCCTGGAAAGTAATTGGATTCACTGCTGCGTAGCCGGCCATTATAACCCCCGCTGTGTTAGCATACTGAAACATTGATTTGGAGTGTTCTCTTCCCTTGGAGGAGGCTCGAATTAGAAACACCTCTTACATTTCCAACATGTGCAATTATTTTCTCTCGGTGAGGTCAGAGCCTGTTCCCATGCAAATGGTGGGTGAGCTATGGTTAGAGAAGGATGGCGGAGTTTATTGCTCATTTGGCACATGGCACAACTGGGATTCGCATTTGAAAGAGCATGAGCTACAGTTCTGAGTAACAGACACATGTAGCGCTCTGAAGTAGATCACACATTCTCTCTGAAACTAAGGTTTAATATTGCGGCATCGCAGCCCTCTAAATGCTTACATTTCCCCAATATATTCCCCAATTTAGTCATATCTAGTTCCCCCAACTAGTTAGGACTCCCCCAATCAGACGATGCCCCCAGCACTAGGAGGCCAAGGGATAGCACAGGCTTCCTCCGATGTCCTGTGATGGACAGCTGACCGTGTTTGGAGGAAAACGTCACCTGCCAGTTTAGTTACTTCAGCTGTCCAGTGACGTTGTGTTCAGTCTTATCCAATTCCACCAACTAGTTAGGACTCCCCCAATTAGAAGATGCCACCAGCACTAGGTGTCCAAAAGCTAGCAAAGGCTTCCTCAGAATCTTGAGGTGCCACTGCATCTTTTTCCAAATGACATCATTTGTCCAATCAGCTGTCCAAATGACATCATTGGACAGCTGACCGTGTTTGGAGGAATGCGCCAACTGGCAGTTCTGTTACTGTCCTATGACGTTGCGTTCATGGTCATATCCAGTTCCACCAACTAGTTAGGACTCCCCCCAATCAGACGATACCACCAGCACTAGGTGGCCAAAAGCCACCACAGCCTTCCTCAGAATCTGCCGAAGCACCAGTGCATTTTATCGAATTGCTACTAATGCAACGTCATTGGAAAGCTGAATGATTTTTCCACACATCCAAAGTTCAGTCTTAGAAACTTGATTGATGATTTTCTGAAGTATTCAAACCCATTCAGTGGTGCTGAGGTCTGGACTCTGGGGTGGTCAGTCCACCGTTCAGCTTCTCCTTTTCTCAGTGAGCTTCTTCTTGATCAGCTACACGTCCTTTCAGACCCACTGCGCTGAGTGGTCTTCTCACAGTGGAAGGATGGACAGGAACACCTGTGGATGTTTTCAGATCTGAAGCAGCTTGATCTTCTCCTCTCTCTCAGAGATCAAAGCTTTCAGTGCTGTTTATCTGCTGGGGGCAGTTTTGGTGTCTACCAGGTCTTCCAGGTGGTTGCTAGGAGGAACATTTTTCTCTGTTTCTCTAGATAACCTGTGCTTAATGGCTGTTTTGACACTTAAAAGGGGGTGGTCTCTGACTTGTGCAGCATTTTCTGAACACCCCCCCCCTAATTCTCCCATGTTATTATACATATCTGTCTGCAACCAAGACAATCAGCTGTACTTTTGTTTTCATCTGAAACTGATGCCATCTTTCAAAACATGTTCATTTCTATTGGCTGTTGTATCCACTGTGAGGCGATCTGCGGGGTCCAAGCACCACAAGCCATATGGAGCCTTATGAGTCCCTTTTTTCTGTAGTGGGTTATTTTGTATCTAATCATCACCCTAAAAATGAAAGCTTTATACTTAATGGCTGTTCTGACTGAAAAGATAAACAGAGATCTCTGACTTGTGCCCAGTGCTGTATGTTATAAGCCTATTTCCTACGTAAATCAGAAGGTCTGCAAACACAGCGATGATCCCTCTGCAGTAAACTTGGCTGCCGGTTTATGGCTTGTTGACTGTGGTCAGGGTAAAGCCAGTGAGCGGTTTAGAGCAGTTACTGATATAAATGTCAGCGATTCAGGCCTGAAATAGATAAGAACGCTTTGGTGTACAGTCAACAGCCTTGGACGCTCCGGCAGAGA